>NC_063188.1:55089761-55111595 GCF_023159225.1 Perognathus longimembris pacificus
GGAGCTGGCTCTCACTGGTCGGTCCCTCTTGCCCTTTTTCAAAGATGGCTCCTTTGACCTCGCTTTCCCCAGGCCCGCTTTAGTTCCAATCTGGTCTGACCCTATGCCAGTGGCAAAGATGGCACTTTGCTCTGGCGGTGGGGGAAGGGCTGCCTTCCAGAAGCTGCTCTGTTGGCGCGAGTGAGAATATCTTTTGTGGGGTACTCACGCTTTCTCTGTGATTTCATGTCGTCCATGCTCAGCCGCTGTCTGGAGGATCTCTCCCTGGTCTGCCCCGTGTGCTTCAGCTGCATGGAGTGCGGGGCACTGTGCCAGGTGCTGTGCTGGCACCATCGGCGGGATGCCGCCCAGAGCTCAAATCTTTGTTTTCAGATGAGCAATGTCGATTTTTCCTTCCTGGCCAGAATCCCTATACTGTTAGAACTTACTCCGGCTGTATTTCTAGGAGTAAAAGTTTGTATGGGGTGAGAATACTGCGATGTCGGAGGGAGCTCAGCTAGGGCTCTGCTGCTCTTCCTCCGTCTTCTAAGTCCTACTTCCTTTTTTCTATTCTTTTTCTTTTTGCCAGTCCTGGGGCTTGAACTCAGGGCCTGAGCACTGTCCCTGGCTTCTTTTTGTTCAAGGCTAGTCCTCTGACACTTGAGGCACAGCGCCACTTCTGGCCTTTTCTATATATGTGGTGCTGAGGAAGGAAGCCCAGGGCTTCATGTATATGAGGCAAGCACTCTTGCCTCTAGGCCATTTCCTAGCCCCTTACCTTATACTTCTATTAAACCAATACATTACTAATGTAAGATATGAACAGAAAGAGTTTATATTTTTTATCTTACCAAAAAGTTGAACAAAAAGTAAAACAAAAATAAATTTCTCTTCTTGGAATCAGACAATGAAATACTCAAAACTAGTGAATGTTAACCTTTAGAAATGAATGTGAGGAACTGTAGATTTCTCTCTACACATTATCCATTTTTATAATCCACTGATCAAGTGCAGTAGGCTCTATCTACTCTTTGACCTGTGTCAATCACTTTTGGAATCCAGCATAATACATTTTCATTGAAAATGTCTGGCTTAATCCCAAAGACATGTTTAAAAACCTATCTCCATATTTTTTGCAATTGAATCACAACATGGTTTTATTAACGTTAGGATTCTACATCAGCAGCCCTGAAGATGGCAAATAATTCCAGTTGTTTGGTTTTTGTACTGGCAATAGGACTTGAAATCAAGACCTGGATGCTCTCCCATTACTTTTTCACACAGGTTGGAGTGCTATAGTTTTCTCAGGTGACTGGAATTCTAAAAATAAGATACTGTCACCACTAGCTTCATTTACCAACAGTTTCAAAAGGTACACAAACTGGTCATTAAAACACAGTAGCAAGCTGGATGCCAGTGGCTCACACCTGTAATCCTAGCTACTTAGGAGGCTGAGATGAGAGGATAGTGTTTGGAAGCCAACTTGAGGCCGGAAAGTCTGTGAGACTATTATCTCCAATTAATCACCAGAAAACCAGAAGTGGCACTGTGGCCTCCATGGTAAATCACCAGTTTTCAGAGAAAAAGCTTAAGAACAGCATCCAGGCCCTGAGTTCAAGCTCAAGTACCAGCTCAAAATAAATAAATAAAAATCAAACTAGGATAAAGTAGAAAAGCAGCACCACAAGACTCTCTGAAGGCCACATGGTTACATCCCATTTCAAATAAGACTTTTGAGGCTAGGAATATGGCCTAGTGACAAAGTGCTTGCCTCGTATACATGAAGCCCTGCATTTGATTCCTCAGCACCACATATATAGAAAATGGCCAGAAGTGGCGCTGTGGCTCAAGTGGTAGAGTGCTAGCCTTGGGCAAAAAGAAGCCAGGGACAGTGCTCAGGCCCTGAGTTCAAGCCCCAGGACTTGCAAAAACAAAACAAATAAGACTTTTGAAATGGGGTAGTTTGTAGGTGAGTGCTTGTAATCCTAGCTACTCGGGAGTGAAACAGATATGAGGATCATGATTTGAAGCCAACTTGTACAGGAAAGGCCATAGGCACTTAAAAAAATTGTTATTGTCAAGGTGATATACAGAGTGGTTACAATTACATACCGAAGGTGGTGAGTACATTTCTTGTCCAACTTTTTACCTCCTCTCTCAGTTTTCTCCCACTTCACCTCCCCCTACCCATCCCACCCCCCAATTTGAAAAATATTGTCTTGTGACTATCACTGTTGCAATTGGTTCACTCTTTGTTCTTTGTGTCAACATTTTGGTGTTCCCCTTCCCTTCCTTAGTTCAGATAAATGTATACACAGTACCCAGGGTACCAAAATCAAGAAAATGTGGTATATCTACACAATGGAAATCTATGCTTCCATCAGAAAGAATGACATCGACCCATTCATAAGGAAATTGAAAGACTTGGGAAAAAAATCATATTAGCTGAAGTAAGCCGGACCCAAAGAAACATAGATTCCATGGTTTTCCTCATTGGTCATAATTATTAGTATATATGTCTAGGATAGTCCTAGCAGAGGATCCCACTAGCTCAATAAGTATGTTCATATAAGATGATGCTAAGCAAAATGAACTTCAAGACATGGAAACAAGAAGTTTTTCACTATTGCCCTAAAACTCTTATCTCCAATTAACCAGCAAAAAGCCAGACATGGATCTGTGGCTCATGTGGTCCACTGACCTCGAGCAAAAAAATCTTAGGACTGGCACAAAAAAAAGAAAGAAAAGCAAAAATAATAGCATCAAGCACTTCCATATAAGCCTAGCTACACAGGAGACTGAAATTTGAGGGTCATAGTTTGTAACCAGTCCAGGTAGGAAAGTTCATGCAATTCTTATCTCCAATTAACCACCTATTTCCATTTTGTTCAGAAGTCAGATGAACAGGTTTATTTGTTTGAAAAAGAAAATTTGTTATTTATACCGGTCATTTCTTCTTCTTGCTTATGTAGCCTAAAACACTTGTATGTAAAAATCTGAACTTTGAGTACTTAGTGTGGTCCATGTGGCTACGTATGTATTTATTCGCATACATTCATGTGATTTGTATGTGTATTTGCATATGTGTAGTGGTATTATTTGATTATGTTTCCAAGGAATATATGTGTATGTAATATCAGCTAAGGAAATGTTCAATGTTGACTGTATGTTTTAATATAGTATGTCTTAATGCAGTAATTATCATAGAAACATTATTTTTGGAGACATATTAGACTTAGAAGTGATAGGAATGCCTATATATATAGTCATAAAGTGAGCATCATTATAAAATCTTCACTACTTAAGGTAATACATAACTTTATCTGCAAGAGACTATATTCTATATACCTAACATTGTCATGTCATTTTAGTCCTCCTTTTAGTGAAGTGTGTAGCAATAATAGTTCAGAAGTTTCCTCTCATCGAAAAGTATTTGTAAATCTTTGCACGATTTGTTAATGCTGCCTCCCCAGTCTTCACTCTTGTATACTTCCACAATTGATAAATTCCTAGGTGGCTTTCAATTATTTGAAAAATAGTCAAGAAACTTCTAGAAGAGTGCTTGTAGGTAAACCCTTTATTTAAATTTCCCCAGATATAGAATTTTAATTTTCTCAATTATAAAATATTCAGAATTAACACACAGAAAACTGTTTTGCTTCTTTGCTTTTTTTTCCCTCAAAAATATTGTTTAAAATGCAAGCATGCATTTGTGTTTGAGCTAAATCTTGGCCTTGACCAAGATTCAAAAATTTTATTTTATAAGTCTCATCTTTCTTTTGACTTTGATTTCACAACTGCCACCTCCTTTTTATTTGTATCTTACTGCATCCCCATCTTTCAAGCTGATGACCACAAACCTCTATGTATTTGTTGCAATGAAAATTTCCTACAAACAAACTTATCTTCACCTATCAAGATCATATTGTTCATGCTAAAATTTTCTTACCTCTCTTTCTTCAGTATTTGTGTCTCCATCTTTACTTGTACTCTAAAGGATCATCCTCTGTCATGTATCTCTTTGCTCTTCTCTCAGATATTTTTTTTCCTCCTCACTCCTTCTTCTTGATATGATTTTATAAAACATTATATTTTCCTGTTTGAAAAAATGTGTTTTCCTATTACCTATGTTAATTCTTTCCACTTTTTTGAATCAAACTAATATTTATGTATTTCATCCTTTTTCTTTTCATTTTTCTTTTTTTAATCCTCTTTCCTCCTTTCCTTCATCTTTCTTTCCTCTCCATTTCTCCCCTTCCTTCCTTCTTTCTCTCTTTGTGTTTCTTTCTCTCTCTCCCTGTTGCTCTCTCCACTCTCTCTCTTTCTTTCGTCCTTTTATTTCTTTGTCATTCTTTCCTCCCTCCCTCCCTCTCTTCCTTCCTTCCTTCCTTCTTTCTCTTTTGTTCCTTTCCTTCCTTCCTTCTCTCTCTCTCTTTCTTTCTTTTCTTCCTTTGTCATTCTTTCCTTCCTTCTACCCTCTCTCCCTTCCTTCCTTCCTTCATTCCTTCCTTTCTTCCTTCCTTCCTTCCCTCCATTTTTCCTTTTTTTTCTTCATGTCTTTCTTTCAGGCCAGTTGTGGGGTTTGCACTCAGGGCTTGGGCACTGTCTCTGAGCTTCTGTGCTCATGCCTAGCACTGTACCACTTGAGCTATAGCTCCACTTTGAGTTGTTTGTTTGTTTTTATAATAACAGGAAATAAGAGTTTCTCAGATTTTTCTTCTGAAGCTCGCTTCAAATTGTGATTCTCAGATCTCAGCCTCCTTAGTAGCTAGGATTATAGGCATGAGCCACCAACACCTGGCCTTTTTCTTTTCAAAACTTTGTTTTCTGAGTAAGTATAGCCCCAAATTTATATATATATACCAAAAGCTCTTATTTTCCATCCCTAGTGCATAAAGACTACTGGCTAATCATACCCAAAATATGCATTAAAAGTACAGTGCCCATAGCTCACTCCTCTAATATTAGCTACTCAGAAGGCTGAGAGCTGAGGGTCATGGTTCAAAGACAGCCCAGGCAGGAAAGTCCTTAGGAGTCTTTTCTCCAATAAACTACTCAGAAAATCCCAGGCTACAGATACACATGGGACGTTGAAAGTAGTTACAACTGTGATATAACAATTGTCTCCATAACATGGAGTTAATTTCATTTAGCATCATCTTATGTGTTCATAAGGGTATAGCTATTGGGCCTTGTGATGCTCTGCTATGACTTGCCTAAACCTGTACTAATTATGATATTCTTGTATCACCTTCCTGTGGTTGTACCTACACTATCTCTGTAATCTTATCTGAGTATATTGGAAACCGTGTATACTGGTATTGGAACTAGGAAATTGAAAGGGAATACCAAAATTGAGAGACACAGGGTAAAAAAAGACAACTACAGAAGCAATACTTGCAAAACTGTTTGGTGTAAGTGAACTGAACACCTCAGGGGGGGGGGAAGGGAAAGGGGGAGGGGGGAGGGGGGTATGAGGGACAAGGTAACAAACAGTACAAGAAATGTATCCAATGCCTAACTTATGAAACTGTAACCTCTCTGTGCACCAGTTTGATAATAAAAATTTGGAAAAAAAAAAAAAGAAAATCCCAGGAACTTGACACTATGTTGGATATGAACCTTACAACTTTGGAAGAAGAGAAGAGAGGGGTAAACGAGAGAAAATGAGGGATAGGGTAACAGTATTTAAAAACAAATGTACTCATCACCATACTTATGTAACTTAACACCCCCCCATCACCTTTTCAGTAAAGATAAAAAAGTTAATCTTTATTCATACTCTTTCCACATGTATTTGATTCTCATCTACTGTACTGCCCATACACCCAATGTAATGCATTTTAAGGCAAGTTTTTTTTTTATGATGTATGTTCCAGTAGTTCTTTATTTTTAATTTTTAATATTTTTCTGCATTTATTGAGCTAGTCATGGGTATTTGTCTTTTATCCTCCTAATGTACTGAGTTATAGTTATTGATTTGCATATGTTGAAATATTCTTGAATCCCTAGGATGAAATCAATGGGATCATGATGTATGATCTTTTAATTGTGATGCAAAATTTGGTTCTCAAGAATTTTATTCAGAAATTTTACATATATGTTAACCAAGGAAATGATGCTATATTTTTCTTTTTATTATTATTGTGTCCTTATCTGTGTTTAGGATAAACTTGGTAAAATTTCTTTTTTATTTAATGGAGTAGTTTAAGGAGCATCTTTAAGTATATGGCAGAATTGACAGTGAGTCAATGTGGTCCTGGGATTTTCTTTGTTGAGACATTTGTACTGTTCAATCTCATTTCTTGTTAAAAATATTTCCATTAATATCTGCACTCATGCTTGTAATTTATTTCCACGTGCTAATTGAGGAATTGATTTGTCTTGTCTTTCTGAAAGATCAAGGTACAGCATTAGTTTATTTATTTGAGGTCTGTTTTTGCAAAGTAGGTGCCCTTAGAAATAAACTTTTACCTTTGTCTTGCTGTATCCTAACAGTTCAGGTAAGTCATATTTTTATTTTCTTTTTTCCTGAAATTAATTTATTATTATTTTATTATTTTTTTACTGTAGAGATGGTGTACAGAGGGGTTACAGTTACATAAGTCAAGTAATGAATACATTTTCTTTTTGAACAGTGTCACCCCATTCCTTTTCTGTCATTCAGGACTTCTTTATTTTCTCTCGTATTTTTCAATGACCTGCTGGTCATTCAAAAAAAATATTGGTTAATCTCCACGTGTTTGAAAATTACCTATTGCTTTCTTTCCTGTTTATTTTTCATTTTATTCCATTGTAGACTGATACAACATGGGGAAGTTATGTCAATTATTTTGTCAGTAATGAGCATTAAATTTGGGGCTTCATGATTACAAGACAGGTCGCAGCCTCTTTTTGACTTGGTTCTTTTTTGAAGTGGGGCCTTGCTTTATACACTGGCCAGTCTAGGCTGGGATCCCCTAACGTGTGCTTCCCTGTGTTGTGTAGGATGAGAGGAGGTTGTAAATACTCTTAGCCATTGTGTTCCCTGGTAGCTAGAATAACAGGTATGTATCACTGTGCCCAGCTATTGAATAATATGAAATCTCTAGAACTTTGATTCCTGGGCTGGGCTTGAGATTCTCAAATCTTTGCTTCCCAAATAAGATCACACATTTGATTCATCATGCTTGGCTTCAATTTTTTTGTATTTGTTAAAACTTGCTTTATGTCATAAAATGTAAAGTCTTGTGGAAGTAAGTGTGTGGACTGCCACAAAGAACATGCAGCTTTTAGCTGAAATATTCTGTAGATTTCTGTTAAGACCATTATGTCTCTAAAGTTATTTAACTCTGAAGATTCTTTGTGGATTATTTTTGTCTGGGTAACCTATTTATTGGTTAGAGTAGTATATTTTAGTCATTCATCTGTATTTTACATCAAGTAGTGTTTGTTTTATGAAATTGTGTGCATTTTCAGTATGTATATAATTACAAGAGGAACAATCCTCTTGATGGATTGTTTCTTTCTTTTTTTTTTTTTTTTTTGGCCAGTCCAGGGCCTTGGACTCAGGGCCTGAGCACTATCCCTGGCTTCTTCCTGCTCAAGGCTAGCATTCTGCCACCTGAGCCACAGCGCCCCTTCTGGCCATTTTCCATATATGTGGTGCTGGGGAATCGAACCCAGAGCTTCATGTGTAGGAGGCAAGCACTCTTGCCACTAGGCCATATTCCCAGCCCGGATTGTTTCTTTTATCACTCTGAAACTAGTTTTTGTTTCTTCTGACTAATTTTAGTTTGAAGTCTGTTTTATTAAATGTGAATGTAACTGCTCTTGTTTGCGTTCAGGCTCAATTTGCTGGGAAAAAAATCTCTTTCCATCTTTTCACATTATGCCAATTTTTGTATTAGCCAGTGAGATGTGTTTCATTTCTTGTAGGCAACAAATTCACCAGTGTATTTTACTGCATGTTTTTATAATAGTTTCTAATGAGTATGTGGTGATATTTCACACTAGTTATGACTTATAAATCCCTAAAGATTACTGATTTTGAGCAACCTTTCATATAGTTCTATTATTTGCCATTTAAACGCTTCCTTTGGATCAATTACTATTCAAGTCATATACATATTCATAAACAGGGTTATATATACCATGGATTATTACTCAGCCAAAAAATTCTGCTTTTGTATAATTATTTGCAGAAAAATAAGTAGCACTGGTGGGCATCATGTTAAGCAAAATAAGCAAGATGCCAAAAAAAAAATTACACATTTTCTCCCACATGTGGAATGTAGCATTAAAAAAGTGACCTGATCTGGGTGCTAGAGGCTCACACTTATAATCCTAGCTACTCATGAGGCTGAGATCTGAGGATTGCAGTTCAAAACCAGCCAGGGTAGGAATATCCCTGAGACTTATCTCCAATTAACCACCAGAAAACCAAAGTATAACTATTTATCTAGCAACAAACATGTTTAAATACAGATAATTTAAATTTTTCAATTGCAACTTGGATGCTTTTTCTTTTCTTTCTAGTTGCTTTTATATTACTCCTAGTATTATGTTGAAAAGAAATGTCAAGTATCAATACCCTTTCCTTTTACCAAATCTTTCCTTTATAGGTCATGGGGCTTGAACTTAGGCCTGGGCTCTGTCCTGGAGCTCTTTTGCTCAAGACTAGTGCTCTACCACTTTGATCCACAGCTCCACTTATGGTTTTTGAGTGGTGAATTAGAGATAAGAGCCTCCTGGGGACTTTTCTGCCTGGGCTGGCTTTGAACCAACATCTTCAGATTTCAGCCTCCTGAGTATCTAAGATTATAGGCATGAGCCTCCAGCTCCCAGCTCATTTTACTAAGTCTTAAAGGAAAAGGTTATCATGTTTATTTATTGGTTATTGTGTTATTTGTGAGGTTTTCATAAATGACTCACTATATTGTGGAAGTCCTTGTATAATTAAATCATTAAGAGCTTTTCTTTTGACAAGGAGTATTAACATTTGATGACCCAACCAAGGCAATCATGATTTTTTAAAAAATTTGTTAATGTTATGTATCACATTGGTTTGTGAATATTAGGCCAGTCTCATGCCAGAAATAAATCCCTTTCATTATGGTGTGTTGTTGTTTTCCACTTAATAAGTATTTTATTGAGAGCTTTTCTTTCTTTCTTTTTTTTTTTTTTTGGCCAGTCCTGGACCTTGAACTCAGGGCCTGACCACTGTCCCTAGCTTCTTTTTGCTCAAGGCTAACACTCTACCACTTGAGCCACAGAGCCACTTCTGGCCATTTTCTGTATATGTGGTACTAAGGAATCGAACCCAGGGCTTCATGTATTTGAGGCAAGCACTCTTGCCACTAGGCCATATTCCCAGCCCCTATTGAGAGCTTTTGTATATGTGCTTCTCAGAGATATTAGCCCATGGTTTTCTTTCTTTGTAGAGTTTCTGGCTTTAATAACTATGACTTCGTATCTATCCATACCAGTGATCCTTCTGTTTACCTTAATGTTCTTTAATTTCCTCCTTCAATGCTTTATAATATTTTAATTTAATCATATTGTCAAGGTGATATACAGAGGGGTTACAGCTACATAAATAAGGTAGTAAGTACATTTCTTGTCAAACTTGTTTCTCCCTCCCTCATTTTTCTCCAACTTTCACTTGTCATTTTGACAAATCAACCCTCTGAGTCCTCTCTGCACCACTAACCCATCCAAATTGACTTAATCCCCTATGATTTTGGTACTGTGACACAAAAATTTAGACAGAAGGCCTAAATCTAATAAACATCTTTAAACATAAAAATAAATGGAGGAAAAGCACAGGAAGATACAAGTATAAAGTCAGGGGTTTGGTTATGGAGCCACAAGCCAAGGAATTCCCAAAGCCACCATAGCAATGAATGGTTTTCTAGAACCTTTGCACTAAGCACAGCTCTGGTGTTATTTTGACTTCTGCTTCTTGGTTTCCAAATTCATGAGAGCTCGGTTTCTTGTTTTAAGCCACCAATTTTGTGAGACTTGGTTATGGCTACCTTAGGAAGCCACTAGAGTTACCATCACAGACTGAAGGACAATCTGTGAGATACTTAAGTAGTAAATCAGAAAAAATAGTTATCAAAACCAGGAATGTATGAGAAATTGTCACAATCACCTGGAGTATAAGTAGATGTTCTGATGAAGTATAATATGTTATATTGAATGAATTTCTGTTACAGATAAAGAGCAGTAGTGGAAAGTAAAGAAATTAAAATGATTAGTTAAAATGATTAACAAGTGGACTTATAATGAAGTATTAGTGCTATTAATTTCAAAGAATAGAACAGTCATATAAAATGTTAAACCTAGAAACTATGTAATACCTTCAGAAACTTTCTGTAACCTTAAAACATTTACTGGACATATAGTCTATTAAACAAACCATACTATTAGCAGAGATTGGTGTAGGGTGTAACTGAAAAGAACAACTTGCCTTTTGGGATTCTTACCACATTTTGGAGTTTTATAATCTAAGGTGCAATAGAACCAAACCCAAACTTGAATCAGAATTATCAAATCAATTTAAAAACCTCTAATCACCTCCTGTTCTCAAATTAAATAATAGCTATGATCTTTTGGAGGCAGAGCAACCTGTGATACTGGGGCTTGAGCTCAAGGTCTTTCAGTTACTTAGCTTGTTCAGCTAGTACTCTTATACCTTGAGTCATACTTCCGGTTCTGTTTTTATTTGTTTTTTTTTTTTCACTCTAATTGAGGATGAATGTTTTGGATATGTCTCTCCAAGCTGACATCAAACTTTTGTCCCCAGATGTCAGTCAGTTTCTTGATTAGCTAGAATTATAGGCATGAGCCACCAGCACCTGGTTAGGTGTGATGTATTAAAGCAAACATTGATTTAAAGAGATAAACATAATTTTTTATTGTTTTGAACTATTATTTCTTAATTTATATCATACCATTTCATTATCACAAACACTCTATAAACACAATTTTTATTTTTGTTTCACAGAAGATGAAATTGAATAAAATATGTAGAATTGCCTCAGGACCCCAAAACTAATAAGTGGTGGAAACAAAGCTTGGAATTTTTTGTCAGCTTAGAGTATTAGTGACCAAATATATATTGTTCAAAAATGAACTTATAAAAACCATAGGAAGTGGCAAATTTTCAAATAATTATTTTATCATTCATTACTATAGTACAATAACAATAGTAACTCAAAAAACTATGTATAATATTGTACACATTTAAGGCAGCTGCCATTGTGAAAACAACTTGATAAACATGAGTGCCAAGAACTTTGTCATACATTATTCACATTTGGATTACAAACTGTTATATGAAAAAGTTGAACCTTTTTAAGAATACACAAAGCAGAAAATCTAACCAATCTCCTTAACAAAACCAGTGCTTTTCCTGTACTACATCATTTTCACATGATGGAATGATGGATATGGTACTAATATAGCAAATCTAACCAGAAAACCATTTATTGATTTTTTCTTGTGCTTATTCTCTTTCTCCTCCATAGGGGTGTGCTCAAGGCTAGTGTTCTACCAGTTGAGCTACAGCTCCACTTCCAGCTTTTTTTAGCATTATATTGGAGATAAGAGTCTCACAGATTTTCTTGCCCTGATGGTCTTCCAACCATGATGCTCAGATATCAGCCTCCTGTTAGCTAAGATTACAGGCTTGAGCACCCCTCCCTTCCCAGCCTAATAATTGAATGACCTAAGTGATTTTATTTTATTAACTCATTCTGTGATGTAACTTCTTTCTAATAACAACATTTGAAGAGAGTGATATTTTACACAGGTATAAACAGAAGCACTGAATACTTTAGTACCAAGTATGGTACAATGACAACAAAATCATCAGTAGTTAGAGTATACAAGTTTCCCAAATACTATACCTCCCTAAAAAGTTAAGAAACATTCCTAAAACTAAAACCATCCAGATTTAACAGGGAAACACTGACAATAAATATATATTATTAAACAATCTGACTTCTAATACTGATGGAATTAGAGTGATAATGGCACCCACCATATATGTCACTTAGCTGTGAAATATAGAGCCATAGCCGTTATGTGACATCCAATTAATAAGCTAAAGAAATATATGGGATTCTCAATAAAGCTTGACAAAGAAAAGGTACAAAATGAAATAAGCCAGGAATGGGTTATAATCTAAAAATGTTGCTAAATCTGGGAGATAAAAATGCTTATGACTATGAAATATGTATCTTTTATCCTGGAGCAAGCACTAACATAGTTTATAAGAATGTTTTCACAAATCACACTTACCAAGCCAACTTTTTTTGGGTGGTACTAGTGTTGGAACTTGACATGTCATACTTTTGAGTTTTTCTTTTTTTTTTTTTGCCAGACCTGGGGCTTGAACTCAGTGCCTGGGCACTGTCCCTGAGTTTCTTTTACTCAAGGACAGCACTCTACCACTTGAGGCAAAGCACAATATCTGGCTATTTCTGTTTATGTGCTACTGAGGAATTGAACCCAGGGCTTCATTCATGGTAGATAAGCACTCTACTACTAAGCCACATTGCCAATCCCTAGTTTGAGTTTTTCTTAACATAAATTTTAACAGTGCAGAGCTGACTTTGACAGAGAGGATCGGTGAGTTATAGGACATTGAGAAATAAATAGACTAGCTATACCTTTCTTGATAGTCTTTCTTCTCTTGACATTGTTTTTCTTGTTGATGATATGATTTGCATTACATGACTCATATATAAACATATATGAGGAATATTGCTTAATGGTATATAACTCTTTGGACTTCAGTTTTATAGTACTGTATATAATCTAGAAATTCCTCATTTATCAAATTGATGTTCTAATAGTAAGGTCTCTGATTCCTTCTGTCTAAAATGGCCTTTAGTTTGTCCTCAAATTTTCACGATTTTCTTATCTAATATGTAACTTTTATTAAGGAGTATCTTAGAAGTATATATGAATTCTTTTCTTTTCAATAGGTGAGTATTTATGTAATATGTATGTATTTAGTATGTACATATTATAGTATGT
This sequence comes from Perognathus longimembris pacificus, assembly GCF_023159225.1. Taxonomy (NCBI): domain Eukaryota; kingdom Metazoa; phylum Chordata; class Mammalia; order Rodentia; family Heteromyidae; genus Perognathus; species Perognathus longimembris. Next base: position 55,102,770 of record NC_063188.1, read on the forward strand.
ATTTATTTATTTGAAGGACTTCACACTTGCTAGACTGGAGCAATATTCATTAAGCCACACCTCCAGGCTTGGTTTTTGCTGTTTATTTTGAAGATAGAATCTAAGAAATTGTTCTGCCAGGAAGGGCTTAGAACTGTGATACTTCAGATCTCAGCCTTCTGAGTAGCTAAGATTAGAGGTGTGAGTCCCGAACATCTGGCAGAATAGGTCAACCTTCATGTGGAGAAACAAATTGCTCAAGTAAAAAACCCAAGCATACTTTTAACATTGTCCTTTTATTTGTTTTAAAGATCTAATAGCTATAGGCCTGGGAACATGGCCTAGTGGCAAGAGTGCTTGACTCATATACATCAAGCCCTGGATTCGATTCCCCAGCACCACATATATAGAAAACGGCCAGAAGTGGCGCTGTGGCTCAAGTGGCAGAGTGCTAGCCTTGAGCAAAGAGAAGCCAGGGACAGTGCTCAGGCCCTGAGTCCAAGGCCCAAGACTAGCCAAAAGAAAAAGAAAAAAATCTAATAGTTATAAAAGGGAAGAAAATCTGTAGTTTCTCACTCTAACAAGGCTACAAAATAACCTGAGAGTAGAGAGAAAAATCAGTGTTATCTGAAGGAGGTTGGTCAAACAGTGAATACTGTTGTGTAGCATTGTAGACTGAATGAGCCTACAATTGCCTCAGGCCATTTTGGAGTATGTCACTAGGCTTTCCTCAGTGTAGCACTGATAGATTCTAGAAGTTGTCCAACATAAATCTAATATAAATGGGAAAACCATGTGAAGTGTATATTAAGGAACACATTTCCTTGCACTTGTAAATCCACTTCTCTAGATTAATCACAAGCACATTCATATGCAAGTGTATGTGTGTGTGTGTAAATGTTCTCATTGAACAATGACAGTGAAGCAAAACATTAGGCACCTCTGTGCCCAAATGAAGGCAACTGGTTGAATAAACTGTAGCACATCCATAAAATGGAGTATTATAAAGACGTAAAAATTAAAAATAAAGGGTTCTTGATGAATGTATTCTCCAGAATACATTAAATGAGACAAATCAAAGAGTGGAATTGTAAACATTGAATATAAGCAATTATGCAACAAAGAGATGGAATGATTGGGTTGGATAAAGGTCAGCTGCAGGCCCTGGGTTTAATCTCCAACACTGGAGGAAATATTCTTATTATGGTGTAAGAATACATTACATTCAGGAGAATGATGGCTGGGTGCTGATCAAGAAGCATTGGACACATAAATGGACATAGTGAATTTATAACTCCCTGTACAACCATTTGAAGATTAAAATATAAATGACAAAAAGAATGTAATAGTTTTTTATCTACTGGTATTTGCCTAAAGAAAAATTGGGAAGAGATATTAGATACTAGCAAAATGAATTTTCCCCTATGGGATAAGAGCGTATTATAGAAATTTGTGACAAGCGACACATACAGAATAGTGGTACATCCAAGAAAAGATCTGTAGCTTAATCACACTGAAGGTGTGCCTTAGAAAAATCAACTCATCTGTTCTTTAGAATATATTCACAAAAATCAATCACATATTTCAAACATAGCGTTGGCCCTTACATTCAAACATTTGGAGAATTATTCTGTGCTAATAGTTACTATATCATCACAATGCTGCTTTGCAACTAACTGGTTTTGTAATATCAGTCTTATTGGTGGCAGTGAACTTGATATGCAGCTTCATGATAAATGGTTACAGAAAAGTCTGACAAAGGGATTGGCATTTCCTTCAAAGTTTCTCTGTCTCTGTGTGTCTCTCTCTCTCTCCCTGTCTCTGTCTGTCTGTCTGTCTGTCTGTCTCTCTCTCTCTCTCTCTTGCTCTTCTGAACAGATTTTTTAAGGATCTATTCCCACGTCCAAAGGTAGTGTATAAATAAAAACTCCAAAAGTGAGAGTAAAAGAATGTTTATATGTGGGCCTCAGGTAGTCTTTTAGAAAGACTAGGTCAAAGCCCAGCAAAATCAGGAAATGGGTACATGCAAGAAGGGGATGGGGCCAAGGGGAGAGGAATAGAAAAACAAAGGGAGGGGGGAGAATACAGTAAAGAATTCATTGTATATACCACAAAATTAAGAAAAGTAAGGGAAGGAGTATGTTGAGGGGAGAGGGGTGAGAATGTTGAAGGGGTGACACTGATCAAGATCCATTGCATTCATAAAATGCTTTGTTATATGGTGCTTCTTATGTACAACTACTTAAAGATAATAAAAAAAATAAAAAATGAAACCTCCCTAAAAATAAAAAATAGAATATTTATAACAAATTTGCCATCAGTTTTCGCCCACAACTGGCTACTTGTTACTATTTCTTTTTACCATCCCCAGTGCTTGAACTTAGGGCCTGAGTACTGTCCCTGGCTTCTTTTTGCTCAAAGCTAGCAATCTACCACTTGAGCCACAGTGCCACTTCCAGCTTTTTCTGTATATGTTGTGCTGAGTACTCGAACCCAGGGATTCATGCATGCAAAACAAGCACTATACCGCTAAGCCACATTCTCAGCCCTTATTTTTTTAATAATTTAAAATCTATTACAAACGCGAGGGAGATAATATTATCTATATTTCCAGACACTGGAACATTACTCTGATCTCCATGTATAATAGATAAACCAAAGTTCATATTCTTTCTACCCTAGACATTAGAACAAACTCTTAACAATCTATGTGACTGCTATATCTTCTCTGGAAGGGAAATCTAAACTCAAGTGTGATTGTTGATAAGGCAAGGATTGCTGCTTGGGTCTAGGCACCTATATTTTGCCACTGTCATATTTATGGCAAAGTCTTGATATCAAATGCAATTTTCTTTCAATGAAACAATTTACCATTTTTATTTAGATAGAAATCAAGTCAAAACACCACAGTAGTCTTTGGTATGAGGGAGGTGCTGGTCCTTCTTGAAACATCTGGAGAATTATTTTGTGCAGTTGTTAGTGTATCATCAAAATCCTACTTTGCAGCTGGTTTAGTAATGTCAGTCTTATTAGCGGCAGAAACTCTGATTTCATTATGCAGCTAGAAGATTAAAGTGAGTAGACATTATAATTTCTTAAATTAAAGGAAATATCTGGTTTGGGTCAATTTGAGTAGATTACTTTAATTGGCGAGAACTGGTGTGCTGGGCTCTTTGAAGTTTTCCCTGCCCTTCATTGATGATTAGTTTGAAGATGAGATGTTGCACCGGTATTTTCAGTGCAAACTCTTTTGCTTACTGCTTAACCTGAAAGTATTTCTTTTTCCTTTCTTTTCACTGCTATGATGTTTTTCTTCCTGATAAGGTTTTGTAGTGTTGTTACTATGCAGTTTAAAGACAGCTTTGTTCTATTAGAAAGATATAAGTTCTTATACTTGGCCTAGTAGGTGCTCCAAGTGTGTTTGCTCAGTTCAATTGAGCTTCTTAAAACTAACGACTTCTACATAGAGAAAATAAACTCTACACTCTGATGATTTTTGTTTTTGTACCAGAGTCATTAAACTATGCATATCAAAGAAAAAGTTTGCTTCATTCACTTTTCCAAGCATGTACAGAGGTCCCATACAGAAACTATTCAGAATAAGTTTCTAGTGTACAACTTTGAAGCTGTCACTGGAAAAAGATAGGCTGGCAATTCCACACCCAAACCAGGAAAATCTAGGTAAATCATCTGCTGACAATGACAGAGCAAGAAGACAGCAGGCCTTGAGAGCAGTTTGAAATTGGACCATAAGAAAAACGGAAAGGAGTAGCTAGATTCACAGGCATGAGCCACCAGCGCCTGGCTAACAACCTGAATTTTAATGGGTTCTTTGTACAAAGCTGTTAGAAAGGGAATGAAAATAAAACATACCTCCCAAAGGACGGCATTTCCACCACTGGTCATCATGATCCCTCCCATGGGTCTAAAAGCATATAAGACAAACAAAAGTATTTTAGATGACAACAAAAAACAATCTGTAACCTAAAAGTTTTAATTGGGGATAACCGTACCTTCACCATAGATTTAGGTAGCAAACATGTTCGGACAGTATCTGCAATAGAAAGGAAACATAAGATATATATAAGCACAAATGAGACCACAGTATAAATGTATTGGAAAACAATACACAGAGACAGTGTTAACAATGGTTAGGGGGCTAGGAATGTGGCATTGTGGTAGAGTGCTTGCCTAGCATGAATGAAGCCCTGGGTTTCATTGCTCAGTACCATACATGTAAAAAAAAGCCAGAAGTAGTGCTGTGGCTTAAGTGGTAGTACTAGCCTTGAGCAAAAGAAACACAGGGACAGTGCCCAGGCCCTGAGTTTAGGCCCCAGGACTGGAAAAAATAATAAAATAAAATAAAATAAAATAAAGAACAATGTTGGCAAGCCAGGCACCCGTGGCTCAAGCCTCTAATCCTAGCTACTCAGGAGGCTGATATCAAAGAATCACAGCCTGGCTAGGTTTTTTTAAACTCTTATCTCTAATAAACTACTCAAAAAAAGCTGCAAATGGTGTTGTGGCTTAAGTGATAGAGCACTTGCCTTAAGCAAAAAGAAGCTCAGGGAAAGTGCCCAGGCCAATTCAAGCCCTAGGGCCTGTGGGGGGTGGGGTGGGGGAGAAGTGTGTGAGACTCTTTTATCTCAAAAACAAAAAGGGAGTTGGGGGGAAGAGAATTCTGGAATGATGGGTTACAACACATTCCCATGAACATTTGGGGAAAGGAACCTGGTCCCTTTTAAGAACTTTTTCATAAACTTGTGGGCCATTTCAAGATCTGTTTAATACTTTGCTTACTGTTAGTTGAATTGCATTGTTGTTCTTATTATTAATACAACCGAGTTGCAGGAGATGGATATTTGGAAATTATTGTCTTATCAAAAAATGTAGGTTGCAAAAATATAGCTTGCAAATACATTCTCACATTCCACAAACTATATATTCAGTCGATAGATTACTTTTTTCTACAATGCAGAAGCATTTTAGTCTTATATAGTTCTGATTTGCTAATTTTGCCTATTTGTTGTTTTTTCTTTTCTTTTTTTTGGTGTCATATCCAAAAAATCAATGCCAAGATCAACACCAAGAAGCTTCTGCCCAGGGCTGGGAATATGGCCTAGTGGCAAGAGTGCTTGCCTCATATACATGAAGCCCTGGGTTAGATTCCTCAGCACCACATATATAGAAAACGGCCAGAAGTGGCGCTGTGGCTCAAGTGGCAGAGTGCTATTGAGCAAAAAGAAGCCAGGGACAGTGCTCAGGCCCTGAGTCCAAGGCCCAGGACTGGCAAAAAAAAAAAAAAAAAAAAAGCTTTTGCCTAGGAGTTTTAGAATTTCAGACAGGCCTTGCACTTAAATTCTTTGTGGATTTTGAGTTGATTCTTATTCCTAATGTAAGGCAGGTTGTCCAAATACTTTTTCTTTGAATAGATGTCTATTTTTCCAATATCATTTGGAGAAGAAGAGTCCTTCCCCTATTCTGCATTTTTGTCATTTTTGTCATGGATCTCTTGGCTGTACATTTGGGGGTTTATTTCTGTGCTCTATTCTGTCCCATTGGTCTTTATGTCTGTGTTTATATAAGTACACTGTGCTAATTTAACTTTTTACTGAAATCAGAAAGTTTGATATCTTCATCTTTGTTCTTTCTCAAGATTTCTATAGTTATTCTGGCTCCATTGTAGGTTTATATGAATTTCATTTTTTTCTATTTCTTTTAAGAGTAATAATGGAATGTTAAGAACACCATTGAATATATGGAGAGCTTTCAGTGATATAAACATTGTACCAATATTATGTAATTCAGCTTTCTATCACTATGACAAATACCTAAGACAAATTAACTTATAAGAAATGAGTACTTGGGCTCAGTTTCAGCACATGGTCACTTGGATGTGCTGACTTTGTTCATTTTTGGCATGGTAGTGTTGTGCCAAGTCGCAAGAAGACCACCAAGAAGGCCACCGAGACTCAGACATTTCAAAATGCAAAAGCAAGGCAAGGCTTTATTCATGCGAGCTGCAACTCGGGCCTCATCCTACCCACCGACACACCAGAGGTTAGGAGGAAGCCTCGAGCTGCAATTACACAGGGCTTATAAAGGCAAAAATACAAAGTTACAGCCATCAGGTGTTCAAGCAAGCCAGACCCGGACACGAGTACAAATCTGATTGGCTCAGGGCTCGAGGCTCAGGGCTCGAGGCATTCTAGGGGTGGTTAGAGTTAAGCATTCCCAGCGGTTAGAGTTCTTGACCGGCTGGGCCCTAATAAGCTTGTCCTGGGTCTGCTCACAGGGCCTGCTTATCTCAGGTTCATGTGGTAAAGTGGGGTTCGGGTGGTAAAGTGGGGCCTGACTTCAAAGTCTGGCACTTCAGTAGTACCACTCTGGTGGGGAGTTCATGACCAAGGAGACTGCTTTTCACTATGACTCTTTCACTACCTCCCTCCCACTAGCACCATCAAGCTGCAGACTCAGTATTTAATATGTATATATTGTTCCAATTCATATAAATGGGATGCTTTGTATTAATTTTCGTCTACATAAATGTTTCTCAGCAATGTTTTATAGGTTTACATTTGTTCCTAAGAATTTCATCATTCTGTTGATGTGACATATCAAGCACAGAAATTTGCATATATTAAAACAGCCCAATTGAACATAGTGTAAAATCTGTTTAGTATGCTGTTCAATTTGTCTTCTTTATACATTCATGAAGTTTTTTGATATATGTTAATTAATTTGTTTTCTCAATGGATTTTCTTAGCTCCTTCATGGAAAAATAGTTTGCTGTAAATATATCGGTTTACTTTGACTCAATTCTGTCTCCATTCTTTCTCCATTGGTGTATGTGCCTGTTTTCATACCAATACCATATTTTTAAAATAAATACAGTTTTGTAGTATATTGCTTTAAAACACTCTCCCAGTTACTACAGGATTTCATCTTTCCTCTTCATTTTTCCAGTTTTCTTTTTCTGTGTGTGTTTGCTGATTCTGGGGCTTGAACTCAGGGCCTGGGCACTGTCCCTGAGTATTACTGCTCAAGTCTTGTGCTCAACTACCTGAGACATAGCTCCACTTCCTGCTTTTCAGTAGTTTGTTAGAGATAAGTGCCTCTTGGACTTTCCTGCCCTTTTTGGCCATGAACTGAAATCCTTACATCTCAACCTCCTGAGTAGTGAGGATTACAGCCACACACAACTGGCACTCAGCAAATTGTCATTTTTGAAAAAGCTTGACTTAGTGTTCACCAATTCTTGCTTCTGTTTCAATCTATCCTGCTACTGACACGATCTATTAAAATTTTAATTTCTTTGAGTGCATATTTCAAGAATTTATAATCATTTTGAAGTTTCTTCTTTTTGCTAAGTTTTCTGCTCATTGATTAGCTATAACCAATTATTTTATATTTCGTTCCTGAGCATTCTCCCATGCTGATTACTACCCAAACAATTTCTGGTACCTGATTTTGAGTGTTAGGTGAAGTAATGGTTTTGGTTTTCTGAATTCTCTTGCTCTTTATTGGCATTTAATGCCATTTTTGCAATTAAAGCTTATTTATTCATTCCAAATGTCATAAACTTGCACTGTGTGTGTGCGTGCGTGCGTGTGTGTGTGTGTGTGTGTGTGTGTGTGTGTGTGTGTGGACTACCTTTCCAGAAATTTTAACTAATCAGGGCATTTGTTTTCATGGAGCCTGTAGTCACTTCTACTATTTCAGCACTAGATGGCAACCATATTTAGATTTGGCAAGACTCATTGGCAGTCTCCACGGATCCAGTACTAGAGGGTAATCTAAGTTCAATTTTCCCCCAGATACACTTTCGTTATTTGTTCAAATTGTACCAGGAGAGTAAGCAGAAATAGTAGTTCATGCACATAAAACTCTCCTGGAGCTGATATAGCCCAGATAATTCATCAACAGTTGCCAGCCTGTGTTTAGATACTTCATTTTCCCTGGCCCTGGGAAAAGTCAATGTGGATGGATAATCTAGGGTCTGTGTCATGCCTGTGGCCACAAAGGTTACTGAGCTGTAGTTGTAATTTAACCCTATAACCTACCAAGATTAGTACAACATTGGAGCAGTTCAAGGTCTCCAGTGCTACCGACTAGCCATTGTGAATTTTCACTATGAAGCCTTGTGCTCTAGAGCTCCTGGTTAATTCTGTATGATTTAACTAAGTCATGGGTTTCAGAGGAACACTGGAAGGCAGTCAGTTTCAAACAGTTTTGATTGACTGTGACATTAGTTTATCTACTTTATAATATCTGGAGGTGTTCTGTGTGGAAAATACAGGAGCTGTGGCCACTACTTGTCTCATAGTGAGCAAGTTGATAGTTGTAAGCTTCATTGTCAGTTTGAATTTAAACCAGTCACAGCAGCTTGGAAAGACAGTATGGGCATCTTTCTTTGAGAGGAAAAGAAAGTCTCTAGAATCAGTTTGAAAACAAAGATAATCAACTTTCCCTTCTCCATTCTTCTCCAGGTGCCAGAATTTTTTTTTCTGTTACAAAATCCCTATGTTCCATTTAAGTTGACCAATCATAGCTACAGGTTTTCAAGCCTTTTGTATTCTTCCCTAGATACAAGCAAGAAGGACAAAATAATTTTTATATGAAATATTTTCTACAGTAAAATCACAAATAAGGTTCAAGATTTGTTTGTACCTTTTCCTGTTTTATCTAGTCTATGGCCCAGAAGAGACCAATCTCTTTCTGGGAACAGCTGCTTTTAAAACTCAAGTTGCTTTACTAAGATATGTGTACCAGGAGAAACTTGAAAGCAATAGAGTCCATTCTTGCAAACTGTACCTAATCCAGTAAGCTGAACACAAGTACTCAACA
>NC_063188.1:55112095-55210022 GCF_023159225.1 Perognathus longimembris pacificus
ACATTTAGAAATTCCCCAGAGAGAACTGAATACCAATCTGTCAGGAGTAGGGGAAGGGTTCACATTTCCTGTGATGTCCTTTACTCCCACTTGCAGTTTTTTCAACAGTAATTACCAGTTAAAAATGCGTTTAGTTCTTGAATGAGAAATAAAGATCTGGCCAACAAGAAGTTTCATTTTAAACTATTCTATCAGGAAATAAGTCCTATCTGTGGTGATAGGCAAGTTATCCTGACTATACAGCTAGCAATCCTTGTGCTTTTGTACATTATGGACCCATGTTATATATGTTATATCCACAATTGTTGATATCCTATTAATTAAATTGATGTTTGTTTTCACCATGGTTTGTGAATCTAAAATATACCATATATACTATTATCAGGGTTTTGTTAAAATCAGGTGCAGGCAATAGTATCTGAGAATTTAAGGTTCCAGGAAAATCCAATAGCTTCTCTTTAGCTACAATATGGCAAGAAGCTATAGGCACATATATATCCATGGTCCAAGTTGTCAGGAAGACTTTCCTAAACTGACTTGTCGATATTAGAGTTAAAATTGATCCATTTGAAAATATGAGCTTTAGATTGAAAAATCATAAGCCTCTGTAGTTCAGGCAGATGAGTAATCAAGCACTGCTTTTTATTTATTTATTTATTTTTTGTGCAGGTCCTGGGGCTTGAATTTAGGGCCTAGGCACTGTCTCTCAGCTGTTTTTGCTCAAAGCTAGTGATCTATCAGTTGAGCCAAAGCTCCATTTCTGGATTTTATGTGGTTAAATTGAATATGAGTCTTATGGACTTTTCTGCATTGGCTGGCTTCAAATCACGGTCCTCAGATCTCAGATTACTGAGTAGCTAGGATTACAGGCATGAAACACCAGTGCCTGACTAGCACTGCTTTCTAAACCTCTCAAACTGTATCTTCAGAAGAATTCTCTTTTTATGTTGCCTTCTCTTCCTTTTTCCACATGGAAGATGAAATCATATTCAACCCCAGATGAAAATGGCACTAGAGGTTTCAAATGCTAGATGAATTTTAGTGTCACCCTACCAAGAAAAATATTTTTACATCGATCTTTAAAAGAAAATCAGACAATTTTACTAAATGAAGGACAATTTGCTTTAGCATTTGGTGTGTCGTGATGATGTGCTCTACCTGATGGACACACGACCATGGTGGCCATGGCTATGAGATAAGGACCAGATATGAGTGACAGGCACTTGGTAACTGTGGATGCATCGCCGATAACTCAGTTACAAGATACTTCATGCTGGGAAAGGTCTTAGGGTCATAGAACAAAGATCGTTAATGAGAGATAGGGAAGATTCATAAGCTGATGGAGAATTATAAACAGGAATGGAAAGAGGTGGCCAGTTCTGGGGTGTCAGGGCAGGATCTTGTATATAGTATTAAAGGAAAGAGACATCAGATGGAATTCTGTTTTGGAGAGATAATTGTTGAGGTGTGTGTGTGTGTGTGTGTGTGTGTGTGTGTGTGTGTGTGTGTGTGTGTATGTGTGTGTGTGCCTGCCTGTGCACGCAAGTATTGAGGCTTGAGTTCAGGGCCTGGGTGCTGTCCTGAATAGCTAGAATTGCAAGCTGCACAAATCAAAGCAACCATTATCATTTATGCAGGTTTGTTCTGTTTCCAATACATAAAAAATTTTAAAATTTAACCCACCAGTGTCCAGAAAGTAAAGTAATTTTTGTCCTGCATTTTCTGCAGGCTTCCCTGATTGGGACATATTTTTAACATAAAATAAAGTAAAATATAAGGTCATAAAAATTTGTTCTCATTTCCATCTCAAATATAGCCAAAGCCCTATGGGAAATATACCATTTCTAGGGTTTGCATTTCAGATGCCAGGGAGATGCCTGCCTGAATGTGGCTGGCTGGGGTGGTGGGGGAGTGCTTCTGTAACAGCTGCTAGTGTTTCTTTTGCTTTCTGCTTTGCTTTACTTAAAGCTTTGTTGTAACTGGCAACTGACTTAACCTTTTTCTCTCCAAGTGAACAAGAATATGACATATTAAAAATAGTTTTTGCTCAGCTAAACATCCCTTTGGGAACTTTGAGGTCCTTCTCCATTAACCTGGAAGAGGGAACATAAAAAGTGTATCACATGGGTTGAAATTACTCTTTCCTTGCACCTGGCCAAATGTAGCCAATTCTTCTTCATTGTTGTCATTTTGTGAATATTTAATGTTCATAATAGTATTTCTAATTAGGAAAAGATCCTAAGCTTGATTGTACCATGAGTATTTATAACCACACAGGCAGGAGAAGTTCATCCTTACCTCTTTAATTCTTCACTGTCCCAATTTTATTTTTTGACATATTGCACACATTAGCAGTTATTTTCAAACTCTTACCACTGTCATCTATTTGCAAAGAATCACTAGAAGGACTCACACGACATAACTGACATACTAAACAGATACAATTTATTACTTAAAAAACAGGGCAAAAAAGCAGAAATAAAGAAGTGGAACTAGGACAATATCCAGAGAAATCAGATACAATCTTTCAAGAATTCTCTTGACCTTATGGAGTCCCACAAAACATACCTAGTGCCTTCAGTATCCAGTTGTGACATCACATATGAAATGTTGTATACCAGGAAATCTTACCTGAATGGGTGTCATCAAGGCTAGATCTCAGAGCTCAGTCATGCATACATTGCCAGGTATTAACCCAAATGCTAGACTTCCAGAGGAAAAATACATTTTTACACAAATAGTCAAGAGCAGTGAAAACTCATCAGTTAGGTAAAGATGGGAACCCTCCCCAAATCTGCATTCCAAGACACTAGCTAAGATTGACCCTTGCAAGCAGACATCCCAAATAATGTGCAGCTTGCTATTTTAACTCTGTGCATGGCTCCAGTTTCTCTACATCATATTTAGTGTCTATTGGTTTAGAGCCATTCTATTTAATGTGAAGTGTTCTCATTGTTGTCATGTTTCTTTTCCCTAATGACTAATATTAAGTATCTTTCATGTTCTTTTTGGCCATACATATATTATCTCTGGAGAAATGGATAAGAAAAATCCTTTGCCCATTAAAAAAATTCTGTCACTTTTATTATTATTAATATGAAATAGTTTCCATATATTTGGGATATTAGATCCTTATCATATTTGCTAACCTATTTTATTATCTAGTAGCTTGCCTTTTTATTTTTAGATTAGTGTACTTCCTTGAAATAGTTCTTAGTTTTGTCTTCACTTCTGGTGTTTTTGGTATCACATTAAAGAAACTACTCCTTATTCCAAGAACATGGAGATTTATTCCTGTTTGCTTTTTACAGATTTTATTACTTGAACTCTTATAGTTAGGTCTACTATCCATATTGAGGGTTTGGGTTCTCTCTCTATCTCTCCCTCCCCCCTCTCTCTTTTTCTGTGTGTGTGTGTGTATGTGTGTGTGTGTGTGTGTGTGTGTGTGTGTGTAGTGTGTATACATATAATATGAAATAACAATTAGATTTTATTTCCTTACATGGGGATTTTTTATCATTGTTTATTGTAGACCATTTTTTTCTTCATTTATTTTAAATCTTTGCCATAGTCATTTTTCCATTGTATTTATGACTATGACTACTAATTTGTACTATATTGATCCATATGTCTGCCACTGTGTGAGTATCACATTGTCTAAATTCTTTAGATTTCCTAATTTTTGGCTGTTCTGAATCCTTTATATTTCCATGTAACTTTCACAATCAGCCTCACAATTTCTAAAAATATCTTTAATCAGATATTTATAGAGGTTGTGCTGAATCTGCAGATCAGTTTAAGAAGTGTTGATAGCAATATTGACAAGTCATTAACTGTATAAACATGACATATCTTTTCATTTATGTACAATTCATATTATGTTTAACAAATATTTTAATTGGTAATTAATGAAGTATGGGAAATTAATAAAGTGTAAAAATTAATAAAATGTAAAGATCAATATGTCTCTAAGAAATTGTCTATAGTATGGCTTTTGAACTCTGGGCCTGGGCTCTGTCCCTGAGCTCTTCAGCTCAAAGCTAGCTCTCTACCACTTGAGCCAAAGCACCACTTCACATTTTCTGGTGGTTAATTAGAAATAAGAATCTCACCAACTTTCCTACCTGGGCTGGCATTGAACTGTAATCCTCAGATTTCAGCCCCCTAAGTAGCTAGGATTACAGGCATGAGCCACTGATGTGCTGTAAAAGAAATTCTAGAACTGACTAGACCATGTAGACTGACCTTATCAATGGTTTAATCAAATGATAGCCTTAAAATCTAAGTATAATATTGAGATGTGGTTAATCTATATAAGTTAAGACAGAAGAAGTAGGCTGCTTTAATACATCATGACTTTTGACCTTCCTGTTACTTCTTTTTGCTTCCTAGTCACCACAAGGAGAGCAATTGTCTTCCACCATGATATTCTCCATTAGCAAAGGCTCCAGAACAATAAAAGAAAGCCACCATAAACTATAGATTTTGGAACTATGAGCCATTATAAACCTTTGCATTGATTCACTCAGGTATAGGTCATGGCAATAAAAAGGTTGTCTAAACCCTTCCCGTGATCAGTGGATACCATGTTAAAGAAAGTCTATGTTGAAATAGCAAAAAACTTGATAATAGCAAAAACAAACAACCCTATAATTTAAGGTATGTTACCCTGAAAGGTATAGATTGCTTTTTATTATGATAATCGAAAAAAACCACAGTAGAGGCAAAGTGGTGTTTGTAATTCTGCCTCTAGCTAAATTTTTATTCCTATAAAATTAGCCAAGAAAATAGATCTGAAATCTTGGGGACATCTTAAAATATCTTTGTTAGGTAGTAAAGAAATAGGATTAGATCATGGTAACAAATCTGGTAGTTATATTATAAGGCTATAATAAATTGATAAGTTAGATTTGTTATACATAAAGATTAGTGGTATTTCTGTGTAGCTAAAGGGAAGGACTGATTATGCTAGTAATAACCAGAGAACCCTGGCTGGAAACCTATGAAAGAAATCTGGGTAAAGTTATCACCAAGCACTAAAGAATGGGAAGATCTCTTTCCAGTATGTCACTGGTTTAACAGATGAGACAAGTCCCTCCTTGGGAAAGAAGTTTTTAGAACATTAATTTTTAGGATATGCATAGTAGTAACCTCAGATTTCTTTCTAGAAATGGAGTATACATTTTGACTGAGAGAAAGGAGAGTTCTAGAAGTATGGGCTAAGCAGACAACAATATGAGAAATATAATAGAATCTATCATATCAAAAGAAGAGAATAAGATGTCCAATGTGAAAATTATGTCTCAGGACAGGAAGTCCCCAGTTATCACTGGGGTATGGGTTTAATTTTTGAGGTGAATTTATCTCCAGGGTGGAAACACTACTCATATCCAATTGGTGAAGTCTCATCTGGGACAATGTCTTCTTCAGTCATTAAATCTTAGGGCTGGGTAATGTCATCTAGAATATGTTGTTTTTAAGTGTGCACTCATTTTGAATTGATATGAGTCTTAGTATTTGCTGTGTTTAGTTGAACTAGTGATTTATCATAAGGGTTGGTGTCTGACTTATAAACTAATGAAAGTACTATAACATGCAGTAAGAAGATCAAGGCATCTGAATAGTATGCAGGCATTCTTAACAATGTTTGTATTCTGTTTTGGGGTTGAAGCTTAAATTCCTATTGATAGGTTATCAAAGTAGCTGCCTGGCCTATGGAACAGTCTATAGTTTTAATGGGTTTCAGAAAGTTATTCATACTTTATCATGCTATCATATGGATGGGAAAGGCCTGAGGCAAGAGGAAACTCATTTAGGGGTTATTACTAGGTTTGTATTTATTTTTAAAATGACAAAATTAGGTCTGGGAATGTGGTTTAGTGGTGGAATGTTTGATTAGCATGCAGGAAGCCCTGGGTTCTATTCCTCACTACCACATAAACAGAAAAGGCTAGAAGTGGTGCTGTGGCTCAAGTGGTAGAGCACTAGCCTTGAGCAAAAGCAGCCAGGGACAGTGCTCAGGCCCTGAGTTCAAGCCCCAGGACTAGGAAAAAATGATGATACTATGATGTCATTCGGTTACATAAGCAATTTAATATTTCTATTGAATGATTCTTCCAGAAGCCTAACATTGTGTATTTCAAAAGTGAAATGTGGGGGCTGGGGATATGGCCTAGTGGCAAGAGTGCTTGCCTCATATACATGAGGCCCTGGGTTCAATTCCCCAGCACGACATATACAGAAAATGGCCAGAAGTGGTGCTGTGGCTCAAGTGGCAGAGTGCTAGCCTTGAGCAAAAAGAAGCCAGGGACAGTGCTCAGGCCCTGAGTCCAAGCCCAGGACTGGCAAAAAAAAAAATAAATAAATGAAATGTGTGCTTAGCTTATTACCAATAATGTCTATAACTTGTAAGGCAATATTCATTGTCCTGACAGTCTTGTATTGTGGCCTTAGTGAATCTGGAGGACATACAGGTGACTTTGATTTATATTGTAGATATCACCCCAAAGGAGGCAATTTTTAGGCAGCAGCTCAGTTGTTTATGATAAATGTCATGATGGGAGCATAATTTGTTCTTAATAACAAATTGTTGCCCAAAATTTGACTAAATATTTTATTTCTTGGTTCCCATTTTTTATTAAGGATTTTCTGGAAAGCAACATTCCAATGAGCTGTATGTTAGTGGTAATTAAAAATGTCAAGCAACTAGTTGATAAGTTTCCGGTTCCGACCCAGAAGGCAGGCAGGACTAACAGCCACATGGCCCCAGGGCTGGGAAAACAGGCAGGGCCAGCTGATTGCCTCTTAATGATGCAAGGTGTGCCCCACATCTCCCCCTTTTGTTTTAAATTAGCAGGAGGCACCCTACTCGAAAATGTGCCTGTCTTAGGTCGCCCCCCTCTAGAGGTCTTACCCGTCATTGGCTACCACCCTAGCTCTTCAGGGAAACCTACCTGCAGGGCTTGCCAGCCCAGTGCAAGGACTCAGGGGGAGAGGAATTGGCACTCAAGAGGAGGCCCTGTTATTTCTGCCTCACACCTGTACACCCCGGTAGGCTGCACATTCTGGTAGGGGCCATGACCAACCTCATAGGGTTCCCAAATGGCTAAAAGCAGCATAATGCTGCCAGACCACCATTAACTGGACAGCTCTGGCTCATTGCTTAAGAAATAGGGGAAGCCTATTTGCCTAACAAGGGTCAAGTGTAAACAAAGAGGCAAATGTAAACACAAGGCAAATGTAAACACAAGGATCATGGGGGTTCTCTCCCACAAGGGGGAGAAGGTGAAGGAGCCACCCACTTAGCTCAGGCCAGGGAAAATTGGAGTTCAATCCGTCTCTGCAGCACTCAAGATAATGCAGGCAGCATCCCCCTTCTCTGGCGGTGAGGTAGAAGCGGGTCCAGGCCCTGGCAATTCTGGAAGTCCACGGCAGCCAAGGTGCTAGCAACTTAACACATGTAGTTAGTAAACAGTCTTTCATAAACATTGAAGAAGGGTACCAAAACCCTCAACGCCTATTACCCCCCAACGGGAGCCCCTAAGCTCAGCAACAGGGGAAAGGCAAAAAGGAAACAACCGTGCAATACTCCATTCCAGTTCTTTGGCAAAGCTGTAGGCGGTATTGCCACAGCAAAACATTGCGCCATAAAAGTCGCCAAGGCAGAGTCCAAGAAGCAAGCAGGTCCAGGCACTGGAAGGAAGGGTGGTGAGGAAGTAAGGAAGGTGATAAGGAAGGGGGTGACACCGATTAAGATGCACTGTATTCATAAACATTTTATTAGGTGACATGCATCCTTTGCACAACTGCTTAAAGGTAATAAAAACTAAAAAAAAAAAAAGAAGAAAAATCAGGTGTTATAAAACAGATGCAAAGAAAAGCCTATGACAAAATACAATATTTGGTTATTATAAAGTCTCTCAAACAAGCTAAGAATCCAGACATAACTTAATAAGGAATACCTACATATAAGTGAGAGCTATCACATTAATGGTAAAAAAAAAAAAAATGGGAAACTTCTCTGTTGAGACCATATAAGACAAAAATGTGTCCTTTCAGCACAGATTTATAATACCATCCTGAATGTCCTATAGCTAATACAATGACACTAAAAGATGTGAAGATTTGAAAGTGACATGATTGTTATGTGTAAAATCAAGAATAGACTATAAAACCTGTTGGAACTTAAGAAGTGATTATAGCAAAGTTTCATGGCAACATTCACTTGTATTTCCTCCATACTAGTAAGAAAACATGGAATTTGAAGTTTAAAAAAT
The DNA here is from genome assembly GCF_023159225.1 of Perognathus longimembris pacificus. Lineage (NCBI taxonomy): Eukaryota > Metazoa > Chordata > Mammalia > Rodentia > Heteromyidae > Perognathus > Perognathus longimembris. The sequence goes on from NC_063188.1 coordinate 55,120,372, forward strand.
ATCATTTATGAGCCACGTGCCAGTGGCTCACACCTGTAATCCTAGCTACTCAGGAGGCTAAGATCTGAGGATTGAGGTTTGAAGGATGATGGGCAGGCAAAGCCATGAAACTTATCTCCAATTAACCATAAAAACGCCAAAAGTTGAGATGTGGTTAGATAGAGCACTGGCCTGGAGCAAACAAATCTCAGGAGGAAATAGAGGTGTGACACAAGTGATAGAGCACTAGCTTTAAGGAAAAAAGTTCAGGTTCAGTGCCCAGGCCCTGAGTTCAAGCAAACAAGCAACACACACACACACACACACACACACACACACACACACACACACCCCATTTACATCAGCACTCAAAGTGATATACTTCCATAGCCTGCTAACTAGATCTGTACAAAATTTATATAAAGAAAATTATAAAATCTTGGTAAAACGCAATAAAGGAGAAGGGCTAAACAAGTGGAGAGCTATTTCATAGTCAAGATGTCAGCCCTTTTCAACTTAACTCTTTCTAGATACTCAATTCATCTCAATCAAAACCTCAGCAACTCATTTTTAGACATGATAAATACCATTCAAATATTCACATGGAAAGGCAACACAATATTGAAGGAGACATACAAATCCAGAAGACTGACACTATGTGACTTTGGGATTTTTTGTACATCTCTAGTTATTAGGACAGTGCACTATTGACAAAATCGTCAGAAAATAGATCAGTGGAAAAGTGGAAAAGAGTATAAAGCTCAGAAGTAGACACACATAATAGAGTCCACTAGTACAGAACAAAGGGCAAACGTATTTTCCATTGTACAAAATACAATATATAAAAATGTTTACCTCAACAAGTACAGATGAATAAGTGGATGCTTACTTGTGAAAGCGTAATCTAAACACAAAACCTATATTCATCACAAAAATTAACACAAAATAGGCTACGAATTATAGGCTTGATTCTTAAGTGCATCATTACAATCTTCCACAGAAATACACAAGAAAATATTAATGACCTTACACTTTCTGGTAGGATTTTTAGATAAAAGACAAAAGTATGAATTATGAAAAAATATCATTGCTAACTATGATATTTGTGATTATCAAATTAGGGCAAGTGAGTTCATACACTACATGTCAAAAGAGAGGTCAAAAGAGATTTCACTGGGACAATTGTATATATGAATATAACATATTACATTGCAATGTGGAATAGCTAGATTATAGAGCCTTCTTTCTCACATGTTATGGAAACAGTTGTAACTACTTTCATTGTCCTATGTATAGCTGTAGCTTCTATTATTGATGATGTTCTTGTATCACCTTCCTGTGGTTGTACCTTCACTATCTCTGTAATCTTATCTGAGTATATTGGAAACCGTGTATACTGGTATTGGAAGTAGGAAATTGAAAGGGAATACCAAATTTGAGAGACACAGGGTAAAAAAAGACAAACAACTACAAAAGCAATACTTGCAAAACTGTTTGGTGTAAGTGAACTGAACACCTCTGGGGGGGGGGGAGGGAAAGGGGGAGGAGTGAGGGGGGTATGAGGGACAAGGTAACAAACTGTACAAGAAATGTATCCAGTGCCTAACGTATGAAACTGTAACCTTTCTGTACATCAGTTTGATAATAAAAATTTGAAAAAAAAAAAGAAGGACTAAGCCTCAATAGGATTTAGATATGAGGCTGCCACATAAAACTTGCTTGGAGAAAAAGTACTATGAAAATGTTGTCTTAAAATGACACACTGAGCTGGACGCCAGTGGCTCATGCCTATAACCCCGACTTCTTCAGGAGTCTGAGAACTAAACATCATAGTCCAAAGCCATCCTGGGCAGAAAGTCTGAGACTCATCCCAATTAGCCAACATAAATGGCAGAAGTAGTGCTGTGGACAAAGTGGAGTGCTATCCTTGAGTAAAATAAGTTCATAACAGTGCTAAGCCCCTTAGTTGAAGATCCAGGATTGGCACACATATATACACAACTATACACTGATGCTTTATTTAGTTGTGGTATATGAACATTGGTGATCACTCACTGGCATATGTACTTGACTATTATTGTTTTTTGACTTACATATCTGCTCCTAGTGAATTCAAGCTGAATTTTTGTTTTTTTTTTTTCTGAGTGAATATTTTGGGCAGACTTTGAAATTATGATCCTTAAAAGTGTTTGCATTATAGAAATGCACCACTATGCCCAGTTGCTCAAACAGAATTCTTTTTTTTTTCTCCTAGGTAAAATTTTTTTTATTATTATTTGTTTATTATTAATTGAACATAAATTTTTTTACAAGGTGTTGTGCAAAGAGGGTGCAGTTACATAGTAGGGCAGTGTGTACATTTCTTGTGATATCTTACAACCTGTTTTTCCATCCCTTGTCTAGGTCAGGTAGACACATATGCAATATACAATGTATCAAGCACATATACAGTGTTCACAGACTTGGTCTCTACTGTCTCTCCGTCTCCCTTTGTTAACAGTCATATATCAGGGAGATCATGCCCCTTTGTTTTCTGTGTTCTAGGCTTGTCTCACTCAACATTATTTGTTCGAGTTCTGACCATTTCCCTGCGAATAACAATATTTCACCATTCCTAATCGCTATGTAGTATTCCATTGTGTATAAGTACCATATTTTTTGGATCCATTCGTCTGTGGAGGGGCATCTGGGTTGTTTCCATATTTTGGCTATTGTGAATTGTGCCGCGATAAACATGGAAGTACAAATGTCTTTTTGATATCTTGGGTTTTGCTGTTTAGGATAGATGCCTAGGAGTGGTATGGCTGGGTCAGAGGGTAGGTCTATATTGAGCTTTTTGAGAAACCTCCATACTGTTCTCCAAAGTGGTTGTACTAATTTGCACTCCCACCAACAATGGAGAAGGGTTCCTCTTTCCCCACAGCCCCTCCAGCATTTGTTGTTTCCTGAGTTCAGAGTATAGGCCATTCTAACTGGGGTGAGGTGGTATCTCAGGGTTGTTTTTATTTGCATTTCCTTTACTAGCAGGGATGTTGAGCATTTTCTCATGTGTTTCTTTGCCATTTTTATATCTTCTCTTGTGAAGTCTCTCTTTAGCTATTTGCCCATTTCCTAATAGGTTTATTGGGCTTGGAGGGGCTTAGTTTTTTGAGTTCTCTGTAGATGACAGATATCAGGCCTTTGTCTGTTGCTGTGCTGGTAAAGATCCTTTCCCATAATGTTGGCTGTCTTTCTATTTTGGTGGCTATGACCTTAGCTGTGCAGAAACTTTTTAATTTGTAGTAGTCCCATTTGTTGAGTCTTTCCCCTATTTGTTGTGCCCCTGGGACTCTATTCAGGAAGTTCCTTCCTGTGCCTATAAGTTCTAGTGTCTTTCCTACTCTGTCCTTCAGTAGTTTCAATGATTCAGGTCTGATATTGAGGTCCTTGATCCATTTTGAGTTGATCTTGGTACATGGTGATAGGCTTAGGTCTACTTTGAGTTTTCTGCATATGGCTGCCCAGTTCTCCCAGCACCAGTAGTTGAAGAGGCTATGTTTATTCCATTGTATGTCTTTAGCTCCTTTGTTGAATATCAGTTGGCTGTAAGAGTGCGGTTTTATTTCTGGGTCTTCAATTCTAATCCACTGGTCTTCCGATCTGTTTTTATACCAATACCATGCTGTTTTTGTTATGATGGCCTTGTAGTAGAGCTTGAAGTCTGGTATGGTGATACCTCCTGCACTATTTTTTTTTTTTTTGCCTAGAATTGCTTTGGCATTCTAGGTTTTTTGCTGTTCCATATGAATTTATGGATTGGTTTCTCTATTTCAGTGAAGAATGTGGCTGGGATTTTGATAGGGATTGCATTGAATTTGTATAACAATTTGGGCAATATGGCCATTTTCACTATATTGATTCTGCCTACCCATGAGCATGGGAGGTCTTTCCATCTCCTTGTGTCTTCTTTGATTTCCCTTATTAGATTTTTATAGTTTTCATTGAGTAGGTCCGTCACGTCCTTGGTTAAGTTGATCCCTAGGTACTTTATTCTTTTTTTGGCTACTGTAAATGGAATTGTTTCCATAATTTCCTTTTCTGTTTGTCTATTGCTGGTGTACAGAAAAGCTGCTGACTTTTGTGGATTGATTTTGTATCCTGCTACTTTGCCAAATTGGTTTATTAGGTGTAGGAGTTTGGGTAGTGAGTTTTTTGGGTCCTTCAGATATAAGATCATGTCGTCTGCGAATAGGGATAACTTGATTTCTTCCTTGCCGATGTGGATCCCTTTGATGTCCTCCTCTTGCCTTATTGCTATGGCTAGGGATTCCAGCACTATGTTGAACAGAAGTGGGGAGAGTGGGCATCCTTGTCTTGTTCCTGAGTTTAGGGGAATGATTTAAGTTTCTCTCCATTTAATATGATATTAGCAGTTGGTCTGTTGTATATGGCTTTTATTGTTTTGAGGAATGTTCCATCTATTCCTGTTCTCTCCAAAGCTTTTAATAGGTATGGATGTTGTATTTTGTCAAAGGCTTTTTGGGCATCGACTGAGATAACAATGTGATTCTTGATTTTAGTTCTGTTTATGTGGTGAATTACGTTGATTGATTTACGGATGTTGAACCATCCTTGCGACTGAGGGATGAAGCCTACTTGGTCATGATGTATGATATTCTTGATCAGTTTCTGGATTCAAACAGAATTCTTAAAGCCTGAAGCAGAGGCAGAATAGTGTGCCATATTTCCTTTACTGTATTTTGGTGAAAATAGTAAGGTAGGCTTTGTGCTTAAAAAGTCCTTAAAGAAATACATGAAGCTTTATTAGGTTATCTTTCAAAAAGATAAGACAAATTGTAGCTACATTAGGATATTAAATAGTATTTCTGCTCTAATTGGTTCACTAATGCCTCATGTAATTTATAACAATGTTTAAACACATAATTAATGTAACATGGCTTAAGCAAGATGAAATAAGTTTGCATAAAACCTCTTGGTGAAGAATAGAAAAATCACAATGTTTTCAGTTTTGTTTGACTAAATTAGCTTATGTTAAGGATAAAACATGAGGTTCCCGAGGAAGACGGCGGAGGAGAAGCAGAGCCCTTGCGGAGCTCCTTCCGATATCATAGTTTTCTCACCCCATAGAAACTGTTACTCCTAGAAAGACAGCCAAAGTAAGTTCTAACAGTACAGGGATTCTGACCAGGAAGGAAAAATCGACTTTGCTGGTCTGAAAACACAGATTTGAGCTCCGGGCAGCGTCCCGCCGCCGCGCCAGTGCCGGCACCGGCGCAGCGCCCGGCACAGCACCACCGCAGTCCGCGCAGCTAAAGCGAAAAATACTCCAGATGGCAGCTGAGCACGGACGACCTGACATCGCAGAGACAGCGTGAGTACCCCACAAAAGTTATTCTCACTTGTGCCCACAGACCACCTTCTGGAAGGCATCCCTGTCCCCACCGCCAGAGCAAAGCGCCATCTTTGCCACTGGCATAGGGTCAGACCATACTGGAACTGAAGCGGGCCTGGGGAAAGCGAGGTCAAAAAAGCCATCTTTGAAAAGGGCAGGAGGGGCAGAATCAGTGAGAACCAGCTCCGCCCAGAAGAACACCCCCTGCCCTGGCAGGAGGCGAGTCCTGGGCTAAGCCAGAGGTGCCCCGCCCTGCCCGCCGGAATTTCTAAACTTAAAGCAAAAGCTGCGAGCAGCTACCGGGGACACGGAAACACCAGAGGGAGGAACAAACAGTTCCTGGGACAGCTAAACGGGCCCATCACAGAGGAAGCTAATTCCCAGCCCAAAACGGAGCTGCATTCCATACCCACCTATGCCAAGGAGGCCGCCTCCCTCAGGCAAGCAACTCTCAGCAGAGCAAAAGAGGCCAGAGGCGCCCCGCCCTGCTGAGTTCGCAGCCTAGTCAAGTCCAGGCATCAAAGGCAGCGGCCCCACAGCAGACAGAGGAGCCACAGTTCCTGAGACTGCTCACGTCCCCATCTACAGAGGATGCCCAAGGCCTGCCTGCAAGCTGTGCGAACCTCAGAGACCCAAAATTGCACCAACAGGGGAGAAGGGTCAGAACAGATCCACCCCTTGCCAACTGAAATCAAGTCAAACCAGCCAATCAGGAAAATAGACTGCAGTCCCTTGCAGGGAAACCGGAGACTGGGGAGAAACCACCCAAACAAGGAGGACTCCTTTTTGGTTTTTTTTTTTTCTTTTTCTTTTCAAACATTTTTTAAAACTTTTTTTAAAATTTTCTTTTTAATTTTTTCACATCTGAAACATCATTGGTTGTTTTTTTTTTGTTTGTTTTTATTTGTTTGTTTGTTTTCCATTTTTACCGGTTTGTTTTATCAAGTTTTTTTTGTGTTTGTTTATTTGTTTGGGTTGTTCCTTTTCTGTTATTTTCCTTTTTATTTACTTTTTCTTCCTTTTTAAATAATTTTTCTCTGTTTTGTGTATCTGTCTTCCAGTATTTTTACTTTATTTCTCTCGTTGCGTCCTCTTCCTTTAAAAATTACTTTCCTATGAATAACACCTCCACTCTTTTCTGCTAACTCTCCAGTGTCTGTCATTTTAACCTTGTTCTTTCTACTGATTCTACTCTTCTCCATATTTCCACGTCACTGAAACTAAACCAAAATCACCACCCCCCCAATACATTTTACTCTATTCTCTTTACTACCTCCAACTTACCCTCCTGACTTACTGCCTGGACCTCCAGGTTCCATTGACTCCTGGTTATTGGATAGAGGGTATCCCAGCTTAATACGAGTGAATCAAAGGAGTTCATAGAGAAAGCCAGTCCTAAAAGAACTTAATATAAAAACAAGAAATGCATATAGGGTTGTAACAGTAAATAAGTAACTACTGAATACAGGGCCCAGGATCGGTTGTTATATTGAAATTGTATTCTTTATGAACACCAAATCTAACTTTATAGACAGGTATACAAGTTATCTGTATATAATTGTGAAATTGTAAGATTTACACAACAGTGCTTGGTAAGGGCTGCTTTGGGTCTTAAACGGTGCTCATAGGTGCTGGTAGACTGGCATTCCCAATTCAAATGGGCAGAAGAAACACAAGAAAGATGGCAAACAATGAAATCTTATCCCCCACTCAAAACAAGCAGGAAGCAGAGCAGTCAATCAAAAACATAGAAGAAAACCCCCAAAATGCTCTACAAAGTCTACTGATAAACATGATAAATGAAAAGTTTGAATCTCTTCAGTCAATTATGTTAGAGCGTGAGGAGGCAAAGCAAAAATTAATGGAGAATTTCATGGCATCCACAAATAGAAAGATAAATGAGCTTCAAGAATCAAATGAAAAGATAGCTACCCAGCTTAAAGATTTGAGAGACAACACTCAAAACCAAAGTAATGAAGTTAATGAAGTAAAGAAGTCCATAGAAGACCTAAGAAATGACATAGAAATCATCAGGAAAGACCAGTCAGAAGGAAAAGAGATTCGAAATCAAGTAGCTAGCCTACAGTCCCGACTAACTGAAGCAGAGGATCGAATCTCAGGAGCTGAAGATTCCTTAGATTCTATGGAGAAAGATCAAAAATCAATACAAATCCAGTCCAAGCAACAAAACAGATCACTACAGGAGATTCAAGACACGATCAGGAAGCCCAATTTAAGGATAATAGGTATTGAGGAAAACTTGGAGAAAGAGGTTAATGGGATAGGCAACATATTTAACAGAATAATATCTGAGACCTACCCAAACATCCAGAAGGAAAGGCCTATACAGAAACAAGAAGCATTTAGAACCCCAAATCGTCCAGACCAGAATAGGACATCCCACCGACACATTGTGATCAAAACAGCTTCAGCAGAATGCAAGGAAAAAATACTCAAAGCTCTTAGGGCAAAGAAAGCAATCACATATAAAGGAAAAGCAATCAGAATCACCCCAGACTTCTAAGCAGAGACCATGAAAGCAAGGAGAGCCTGGAATGAAGTATACCAAACTCTAAATAAAAATAACTACCAACCAAGAATTCTGTACCCAGCCAAACTCTCCTTCATAGCCGAAGGTCAAATAAAAGTCTTCCACAATAAGGAAAAACTGAAACAATATATCTCCATCAAACCAGCTTTACACAAAATCCTTAAAGATGTACTATACAGGGAAAATAATCAAGATCCCAACACAGACAGAGAAATGAACCCTAATTAGTAAACATTAGATCAAGAAATGGGAAGACACAGCTTTAAACAAGATAGTGATAATGAAAGGAACAAACGATCATCTCTCAATCCTAACTGTCAACATAAATGGACTTAATTCTCCAATCAAACGACAAAGGCTCACAAGCTGGATCAAAAATCAAGATCCATCTTTCTGCTGCCTCCAAGAGACACATCTATCCAGCAAAAGTAAACATCTTCTAAAACTGAAAGGCTGGAAACAAATCTATCAAGCAAATGGCCCACATAAGCAGGCTGGAGTTGCAATCCTAGTATCAGACAAATTTGACTTCAAATTAAAAAAGGTAAGAAGAGACAAAAAAGGTTACTACATACTAGTAAAAGGATCTCTCCAACAGGAAGAAATAACCATCCTAAATATCTACACACCAAATGTAGTAGCACCCAACTTCAGCAAACAAACACTACTGGCTCTAAAAACAGTCATAGACCCAAACACATTGATAGTGGGGGACTTTAACACTCCACTATCACCTCTGGACAGATCAACACGCCAAAAACTGAACAAAGAAACCACAGAACTAAACAATTGCATAGAGCTACTAGACTTAACTGACATCTACAGAATATTCCACCCAGCAAGGACAGAATACACATTCTTTTCGGCAGCACATGGAACATTCTCCAAAATAGATCACATCTTAGGGCACAAAGAAAATCTGTACAAATTCAGAAGTATCAAAATCATTCCCTGCATTCTCTCAGACCACAATGGATAAAATTAGAGCTCAACTCATTGAGCCACCACAGAAAATCCCACAATTCATGGAGACTAAAGAACACACTGCTGAACCATCAGTGGGTCATTGAACAAATTAAAACGGAAATTCAAATATTTATGGACTTCAACCAAGTTGAGGGCACAAAGTACCATCTCCTTTGGGACACAGCAAAGGCAGTACTCAGAGGAAAATTTATATCTCTGAGTACATACATCAACAAACTGGAGAAACAGCAACTCAGTAATTTAAGGAAGCACCTTAATTTTCTGGAGAGAAAACAGCAAGCCAAACCCCAAGTCAATAGACAGAAGCAAATAATTAAAATCAAATCAGAATTAAATCAATTAGAGATGAAGAAAACCATCGAAAGAATCAACAAAACAAAGAGTTGGTTCTTTGAAAAAATCAACAAGATAGACAGACCCCTGGCAAACCTGACCAAAAAACGAAGGCAGCACATGCAAATAAACAAGATAAGAGATGAAACAGGTAGTATCACCACAGAAATAACCGAAATTCAGAAAATAATAAGGGACTATTTTGCAAAACTTTATGCCAACAAATTCGAGAACTTGGAAGAAATGGATGATTTCCTAGAAAAAATTGATACCCCCAAACTCAACCGTGCAGATTTAAACATTCTAAAAAGACCCATATCCAGTATTGAAATAGAAACGGCAATAAATGATCTCCCATCCAAGAAAAGCCCAGGTCCAGACGGATTCACTGCAGAATTCTACAAGGCCTTCAAAACAAAACTCACTCCAATATTTCTCAAACTCTTCAATGAAATTGAAATAGAACGTTCACTACCAGACTCATTTTATGAAGCCCGTATAACCCTCATCCCAAAACCAGGCAGAGACTCATCACAGAAAGAGGACTACAGACCAATCTCCCTGATGAACATAGATGCAAAAATTCTCATCAAAATTCTGGCCAATCGACTTCAACAGGTCATCAAAAAAATCTTACACCACTATCAAACTGGATTCATCCCAGGGATGCAAAGTTGGTTTAATATACGCAAGTCAAATAATGTAATCCACCACATCAACCGGAGCAAGGTAAAGAACCACATGGTTTTATCACTGGATGCAGAAAAAGTGTTCGATAAAATCCAGCACCCATTTATGCTAAAAGCCCTGGAAAAACTGGGATTCCAGGGAACATTCCTGAATATAATCAAGGCAGTTTATGACAAACCATCAGCAAGCATAACTCTAAATGGTGAAAAACTAAAGCCATTCCCTTTAAAATCAGGAACAAGGCAGGATGTCCACTCTCTCCCCTGCTCTTCAACATAGTACTAGAATTCCTAGCCAGAGCAATTAGGCAAGAAGAAAATATAAAGGGGATCCAAATAGGAAAAGAAGAAGTTAAACTTTCTCTTTTCGCAGATGACATGATCCTATACCTAAAGAATCCCATAGACTCTACCCCCAAGCTACTAGAGCTGGTCCAAAACTTTGGCAAAGTTGCAGGATATAAAATAAACCTTCAAAAATCAGTGGCCTTTCTCTATGCTAACAACCCGATGACCGAGGCTGAAATCAGGAAAGCAACTCCTTTTGCAATAGCCCTCAAAATATAAAATACCTAGGAATAACCTTAACCAAAGAAGTGAAAGACCTCTTTGATGAGAACTTTAAAAGCTTGAAAAATGAAATTAAGTCAGAACTAAGAAAATGGAAAAACCTCCCATGCTCCTGGATTGGGAGGATTAATATAATCAAAATGGCAATATTGCCAAAGGCTATCTACAAATTCAATGCAATACCCATTAATATCCCAACACCATTCTTTAATGAAATAGAGGACGCAATACAGAAATTCATATGGAACAATAAAAGACCTAGAATAGCAAAAACACTCCTAAGCAGAAAGAACAGTGCTGGAGGAATTACAATACCCAACTTCAAGCTGTATTATAAAGCTAGAGTAATAAAAACAGCTTGGTATTGGCACCGGAACAGGCCTGAAGACCAATGGAACAGAATTGAAGACCCAGAATTGAACCCACAGAACTACGCCTACTTAATCTTTGATAAAGGAGCTAAAACAATAGTTTGGAAGAAAGATAGCCTCTTTAACAAGTGGTGCTGGCAAGACTGGCTCAATATATGCAACAAACTAAAACTAGATCCTTATATATCACCCTGCACCAAAATCAATTCCAAATGGATTAAAGACCTTGAAATCAAAACAGGCACCCTGAAAACTCTAAAGGAAGGAGTAGGAGAAACACTTGGGCTCCTTGGTGCATGATGGAACTTCCTTAACAAAGACCCAGAAAGGCTACAAATCAAAGAAAGGTTGGACAAATGGGACTGCATCCAACTGCAGAGCTTCTGCACGGCAAAGGACATAGCTCGCAAGATAAACAGAAAGCCCACATACTGGGAGAAGATCTTTACCGTACATTCAACAGACAAAGGCCTCATCTCTAAAATATATGCAGAACTAAAAAAATTACCTTCTTCCTAAACAAAACTGCAAAGAACCAACAGCCCCCTCATCAAGTGGGCTAAAGACTTACAAAGAGACTTCTCTGATGAGGAAATGAGAATGGCCAATAGGCATATGAAAAAATGCTCTACATCACTGGCCATAAAGGAAATGCAAATCAAAACAACATTGAGATTCCATCTCACCCCAGCAAGAATGACATATATCAAGAAAACTAATAATAACAATTGTTGGAGGGGATGTGGCCCAAAGGGAACCCTACTTCATTGTTGGTGGGAATGTAAACTGGTTCAGCCACTCTGGAAAGCAGTATGGAGATTCCTCAGAAGGCTACATATAGAACTCCCCTATGACCCAGCAGCCCCACTTTTGGGTATCTATCCAAAAGACCACAAACAAAATCACAGTAATGCCACCAGCACAACAATGTTCATCGCAGCACAATTTGTCATAGCGAGAATCTGGAACCAACCCAGATGCCCCTCAATAGACGAATGGATCAGGAAAATGTGGTACATATACACAATGGAATTTTATGCCTCTATCAGAAAGAATGACATTGTTCCATTTGTAAGGAAATGGAAGGACTTGGAAAAAGTTATACTAAGTGAAGTGAGCCAGACCCAAAGAAACATGGACTCTATGGTCTCCCTTATAGGGAATAATTAGCACAGGTTTAGGCAAGTCACAGCATAGGATCACAGGAGCCCAATAGCTATACCCTGATGAACACATAAGATTTTGCTAAGTGAAATGAACTCCATGTTACGGAAACGGTTGTTATATCACAGTTGTAACTACTTTCAATGTGCCATATGTTACTCTAGCCTCTATTATTGATCATCTTCTTGTATCACCTTCCTGTGGTTGTACCTACACTATCTCTGTAATCTTATCTGAGTATATTGGAAACCGTGTTTACTGGTATTGGAAGTAGGAAATTCAAAGGGAATACCAAATTTGAGAGACACAGGGTAAAAAAAGAGAAACAACTACAAAAGCAATACTTGCAAAACTCTTTGGTGTAAGTGAACTGAACACCTCGGGGGGGTGGGAAGGGAAAGGGGGGGAGGGAGGGGGGTATGAGGTACAAGGTAACAAACAGTACAAGAAATGTATCCAATGCCTAACGTATGATACTGTAACCTCTCTGTACATCAGTTTGATAATAAAAATTTGAATAATTAAAAACGAAAAAAAAAAAAACACCTTAGGAGACTTGAGTAAGAATAAAAAAAAAAGGATAAAACACGAAAAATAAGTTGCAGAATTTTTATGTGATGGTCTTACTATATGTATTCCAGTCTCAAATTACTGTTCTGGTACAACTTAAATTTATGCTTTCATTTGGATTATATTACAAGATTACTCAAAGAGATTTGAAGCCAGCCCAAGCAGGATAGTCCATTGGATTCTTATCTCCATTTAAGCTCCTGAAAACCAGAAGTGGTGCTGTGGCTCAGCATGGTAGAGTGATAGCCTTAAGCATAAAGAGCTCGGGGACAGTTCCCAAGACTCACAACTGACAAAAAGAAAGCAAGAAAGCAGGCAGGCAGGCAGGCAGGAAGAAAGGAAGGAAGGGAAGGAAGGAGAGAGGGAGGGAGGGAGGGAGGGAGGGAGGGAGGGAGGGAGGGAAGGAAGGGAAGGAAGGAGAAAGAAAGGTACTCTTTACCTGACTTATGTAACTGTAACCCCTCTGTATATCACCTTTATAATAACAATAGAAAGTATAAATAAATAATAGAGATAAGAAACAAAAAAAAAGATTACTCAAAGAGAAAAGATACATTACAACTTTTATGAATATAAATCTTTATTGAAATAAGGTTGCTTAAATTAAAAAATAAGTTTCTTGAGGATTGTTGAGAAAAGCCATTTTGTCTTCTTTTGTTTCCCCTTTTTTCAAATGTACAATATGAGATTAAAATTAACGTCTTTGTAAGATTTTTTTTTAAATAAAACTATCAACTGTTTTTCAGGTAGAGCCCTTCAAGGCAAAATTGTCATCCAAATGTGACTTTAATCACATTGAATTGTTCAAAACTAGCTATGTATGCTGAAGAATGTTTCTAAAACTCTATAGTTACCTCAGGAAATGTTTGATGATGATGATGATGATGATGATGATGGTGACAACGACGATGATGAGGATGATGGTGGTGGTGGTGGTGGTGATAGTGGTGATGACTACTCAAAAGATCACAGTTCAGGGGAACATCAAAATGGTAAGACAAAGGGTGAGCCAATGCTAAGGTGATACAAGACAAGATGTTGTAAACTAACTATAAGCTTGGGGGTGGGTCATTGGGGAGGAGGAAAGTTGGGAGAAATATGAGGGCAGAGGTAACAAGTTTGACAAGAAATGTACTCACTGCCTTGTAAATGAAACTCTAACCCCTCTATATATCACCTTGACAATAAAATGAAATTTCAAAGAACATGATTTATTGTCTCCAACTGAATTGAAAACTTTTTATACAACTACATAAAGATTATTATTTTTGAAAAAGAAAATACTGTTTTAAGGAAAATAAGAATGACCAGACAAATAATGGAAGCATATCTCCTTATTTAGAGAAGTTGTTTTATAACTTCAATATACGAATATCACGTGACATGGTATTTCTTTTCTTTTCTTATTTTTGGGTGCTCATCCTGGGGCTTGAACTGAGGGTACAGGTCACCAAAGTTGTGTGCTCAAGTTTAGTGCTCTACCACTTTAGCTACAGTCCTACTTCTGGCTTATTTTGGTGATTAATTGGAACTAAGAACCTCATGGACTTTTTTCCCTGTGTTGACTTTGAATTTCAATCCTCACATCTCGGCCTCCAGAGGCTGGGATTTTAGTTGTGAGCCACCGATGCCCCGCTGTATGACATGATTTTTAAGGACATAATTTATTTGTGTTTCCTTTTTATATTTCAAACTATCTTTACTGGTAAATGTGAGTTAACTGTGTTAGAAAAATTTGTCATTACAGCTAAAGAGCTAAAAGCTTGGTACAGTCACTTAAGCAATAGCAATTTCTCACATAATTGTTTGGACTTCATTTGAAAATTAACAGAAAGATATATTGTTCACTTCAAGAAATTAATGATTAAAGATGTTATTATTTTAACTATAATCTCTAAGCAACTCGAAGGCTTATATGCCTCTTAGCTGATATTATAGCATGTTACTTATACTCAAGTTCTTTATCCAAAGAGTCATCAGAAGGGCATGGTTTGAAGAAATATTCAAGCACTTGTCAGTTTTTGTTGCTAAATTTTAATTCTCATGGTGTTTTTTTTTGCAAAATAGCCATTTCTTAAAAGAGAAAATACACTTTGTGTACCATTAAGCACATTATTACATTTCTCCAAACCCTTCAGATTCTTACAAATAGCTAATATAACTGTGTAACTTTTTTTTTCAGTCAATGATTCTGAACACTTCTATGTTGTTGAGCAACCTTTTGCTGTTAACTACCTCAGCCAGTTTTTGTTGTTCCTCGGTTTTCTGCATTAATGGAGCAAAGGCTGAAACAAATGAGAATATTTCTAGCTATTTTTTCTGCCATTGCTTTTGCGTTTTACAAACTTGTTCATTGTTCTTGTTATTGGTTTGCAGGGAAATCCTTAGTACATATTTGTAGTCTTTTTCTCTTGACAAGGAAATCTTTGTCATCTTCAATTTATTCTATCTTATTCTGGTTTTCACTTCTCATATCTTCAACTATTCCCATGGAAGGCATTTTCTTCTGACAGTTATCAAGGACTGGAGGCAGATTTTCTTCAAGAATATCTTCTGAAATATTCTTATTTTTATCCTTCTTTTTTGAAAGCATGGTGTTCTAAAAGCTAATGCTCCATTGCTGATTTTTCCATAATGCTTTTCTTCCCAGAAGACACTATATTTATATGCTTCCACTATGTTGTTTCTCTTCTTGGGTTTCCTCCTAAAGATTTCCAGTGATCAACAAGATAGACAGACCCCTAGCAAACCTGACCAAGAAACGAAGGCAGCACACTCAAATAAACAAGATAAGAGATGAAACAGGTAACATCACCACAGAAACAACCAAAATTCAGACCACAATAAGGGACTATTTTGCAAACCTTTATGCCAACAAATTTGAGAACTTAGAAGAAATGGATGATTTCCTAGAAAAAATTCATATTCCCAAACTCAACCATGAAGATTTAAACATTCTAAACAGACCCATAACCAGTATTGAAATAGAAATGACAATAAGCGATCTCCCATCCAAGAAAAGCCCAGGTCCAGATGGATTCACTGCAGAATTCTACAAGGCCTTCAAAACAGAACTCACAACAATATTTCTCAAACTCTTCAATGAAATTGAAAGAGAAAGTTCACTACCAGACACATTCTATGAAGCCAGTATAACCCTCATACCAAAACCAGGCAGGGACTCATCACGGAAAGAGAACTATAGACCGATTGCCCTGATGAACATAGATGCAAAAATTCTCAACAAAATTCTGGCCAATCGACTTCAACAGGTCATCAAAAAAAATCATACATCACGATCAAAGTGGATTCATCCCAGGGATGCAAAGTTGGTTCAATATATGCAAGTCAATTAATGTAATCCACCACATCAACCAGAGCTAGGTAAAGAACCTCATGGTTATATCACTTGATGCGGAGAAAGCGTTTGATAAAATCCAGCACCCATTTATGCTAAAAGCCCTGGAAAAAACTGGGATTCCAGGGAACATTCCTGAATATAATCAAGGCAGTTTATGACAAACCAACAGCAAGAATAACTCTAAATGGTGAAAACCTAAAGCCATTCCCTTTAAAATCAGGAACAAGGCAGGGATGTCCACTCTCTCCCCTCTCTTCAACATAGTAGTAGAATTCCTAGCCAGAGCAGTTAGGCAAGAAGAAAATATAAAGGGGATCCAAATAGGAAAAGATGAAGTTAAACTTTCTCTCTTTGCAGATGACATGATCCTATACTTAAAGAACCCCATAGACTCTACCCCCAAGCTACTAGAGCCGATCCAAAACTGTGGCAAAGTTGCAGGATATAAAATAAACCCTCAAAAATCAATGGCCTTTCTCTATGCTAACGACCCAAAGACCGAGGCTGAAATCAGGAAAGCAACACCTTTTGCAATAGCATCAAAAAACATAAAATACCCAAGAATAACCTTAACCAAAGAAGTGAAAGACCTCTACAATGAGAACTTTAAAAACATGAAAAACGAAATTAAGGCAGAACTAAGGAAATGGAAAAACCTCCCATGCTCCTGGATTGAGAGGATTAATATAATCAAAATGGCAATATTGCCAAAGGCTATCTACAAATTCAATGCAATACCCATTAATATCCCAACACAATTTTTTAAAAACAATCCTAAGCAGAAAGAACGGTACTGGAAGAATTACAATACCCAACTTCAAGCTGTATTATAAAGCTAGAGTAATAAAAACAACTTGGTATTGGCACCGGAACAGGCCTGAAGACCAATGGAACAGAATTGAAGACCCAGAAATGAACCCACAGAACCACGCCTACTTAATCTTTGATAAAGGAGCTAAAACAATAGTCGGGAAGAAAGATAGCCTCTTTAACAAATGGTGCTGGCAAAACTGGTTCAACACATGCAACAAACTAAAACTATATCCTTATATGTCACCCTGCACCAAAATCAATTCCAAATGGATCAAAGACCTCAAAATCAAAACAGACACCCTGAAAACACTAAAGGAAGGAGTAGGAGAAACACTCGGGCTCCTTGGCACAGGACGGAACTTCCTTAACAAAGACCCAGAAAGGCTACAAATCAAAGAATGGTTGGACAAATGGGACTACATCAAACTGCAAAGTGTCTGCAGGACAAAGGACATAGCTCGCAAGATAAACAGAAAGCCAACAGATTGGAAGAAGATCTTTACTGGCCATTCAACAGACAAAGGCCTCACATCTAAAATATATGCAGAACTAAAAAAAATTACCTTCCTCCAAAACAAAACCGCAAAGAACTAATAGCCGACTCATCAAGCGGGCTAAAGACCTACAAAGAGACTTCTCTGATGAGGAAATGAGAATGGCCAAGAGACATATGAAAAAGTGCTCTACATCACCGGCCATAAAAGAAATGCAAATCAAAACAACATTGAGATTCCATCTCACCCCAGTAAGAATGTCCTATATCAAGGAAACTAACAATAACAACTGTTGGAGGGGATGTGGCCAAAAGGGAACCCTACTTCATTGTTGGTGGGAATGTAAACGGGTTCAACCACTCTGGCAAGTGGTATGGAGATTACTGGCTAAACACAGAACTCCCCTATGACCCAGAAGCCCCATTTTTGGGTATCTATCCAAAAGACCACAAACAAAATCACAGTAAAGCCACCAGCACAACAATGTTCATCGCAGCACAATTTGTCATAGCTAGAATCTTGAACCAACCCAGATGCCCCTCAGTGGAAGAATGGATAAGGAAAATGTGGTACATATACACAATGGAATTTTATGCCTCTATCAGAAAGAATCACATTGCCCCATTTGTAATGAAATGGAAGGACTTGGAAAAAGTTATACTAAGTGAAGTGAGCCAGACCCAAAGAAACATGGACTCTATGGTCTCCCTTATAGGGAATAATTAGCACAGGTTTAGGCAAGTTACAGCATAGGATCACAGGAGCCCAATAGCTATACCCTGATGAACACATAAGATTTTGCTAAGTGAAATGAACTCCATGTTACGGAAACGGTTGTTATATCACAGTTGTAACTACTTTCAATGTGCCATATGTAACTCTAGCCTCTATTATTGATCATCTTCTTGTATCACCTTCCTGTGGTTGTACCTACACTATCTGTGTATCTTATCTGAGTATATAGGAAACCGGGTGTACTGGTATTAGAACTAGGAAATTGGAAGGGAATACCAAAATCGAGAGACACAGGGTAAAAAAAGACAAACAACTACAAAAGCAATACTTGCAAAACTGGTGTAAATGAACTGAACAACTGAACAACTCATGGGGGTGGGGAAGGGAAAGGAGGAGGGGGAGGGGGGGGATGAGGGATGAGGTAACAAACAGTATAAGAAATGTATCCAATGCCTAATGTATGAAACTGTAACCACTCTGTAATTCAGTTTGATAATTAAAAATATATATTAAAAATAAATAAAATAAAAAAAGACTTCCAGTGTGTAGATTTGAGGATAAGAAAGTTGAATTTTTGACAAGTACTCAAACATCTGATATTTGTAAAAAAACTAGTTTGTGAAACAATGGTTTGAAGTTAATATAGTGGATTATTTCAGAATGCTTAATAAAAACTTACCTTCCTTTTTACTATGTATCAATAGGGGAAAGTGGATCTTAACTTGGTTAATAACTCCTTTAAAAATATTTAGTGACTGCTTCAATCTATTATGAGAATTCTTACATAGAGGAGTAAAGCAACCGGCAAACAGAAAGGGGATCCAAACAGGGAAAGGTGAAGTGTAACTCTCTGTATTTGCAAATGGTATGATCCTGTGTTTAAAGAATCCTATAGACTCCACTCCCAAGGTATTCAAGCTGATCTAAAACTTTGGGATAGTAGCAGGGTATAAAATTAACCCTCAAAAATGAATGGCTTTCTGTACATCAACAATGAGAAGAGTGTGGCTGAAACCAGGAAAGAAAAATTCCCCTTTTGAAATAGCCTCAAAATTACCTAGAAATTAATGAAATAAGTGCAGGACCTCTAAAAAATGTAAAAATCTGAAAAAGCAAATTAAAGCAGATCTAAGAAAGTGGAAAAACCTCCCATGCTCCTGGATTGGGAGGATTAACAACATAAAAATTGCAATACTGCCAAAGGCTATCTACAAATTCAAGTCATTATCCCAACACCGTTCTTTAATGAAATAGAAGAAGCAATCCAAAAATTCACATGGAATAATAAAAGACCCCGAATAGCAAAAACAATCCTTAGCAGGAAGAACAGTGCTGGAGGAATATCAATACCAAACCCAAAGCTGTAGTAATAAAAACAACTTGGTACTGACTGGCACAAGAACAGGCCTGAGGACTAAGGGAGTAGAATTGAAGACACAGAAATGAACCGGCAGACCTATGACCAGCTAATCTTTGATATTGGAACAACAACAAAAAAGGATGGAGGAAAGCCTGCCTCTTCAACAAATGGTGCTGGCAGAATTGCCTAAACAGGCGGAGAAAACTAAAATTAGATCCTTATATATCACCCTGCACCAGAATCAATTCCAAATGGATCAAAGACCTCAAGGTAAAAGCAGATACCATGAAGTTATTACAGGAAGGAATAGGAGAAATACTATATAGCTCGTTGGCACAGGTGGAAACTTTTCAAAGTATTAATATTATTGTCAAGGTGATGTACAGAGGGGTTACAGTTCCATACATAAGCCAGTGCGTACATTTCTTGTCAAAACTTGTTACCTCCTCCCTCATTTTTCTTCCATCTTTGCTCCTCCCCAATTCTCCCTCCAAGCTGTACAGTTAGTTTACAACATATTATCTTGTAAGTGTTGCTGTTACATCGGTTTGCTCTTTGTCCTTTGTCTCACCACTTTGACGTTCCCTTCCCTTCCCTAATTCAGATAAGTGTATGTACAATACCTATTACCAAAATCAAATACAGTGACAACAGGGGCTAAAACATAGGTACGAAAAATGCAAGAAAAAAGAAATAATTTCACATTGTACATTAAAATAACTCCAATGAAACTTTTTTAATAAAGATCCAGAAACACAACAAATCAAAGAAAGTTTGAACAAATGGGATCACATTAAACTGTAGAGCTTCTGCATGGCAAAGGACATAGCTTGCAAGATAAATAGAACTCCCACAGACTGGGAGAAGATCTTCACTGGACATACAACAGACAAGGGCCTCATATCTAAAATATACTTAGAACTCAAAAAATTAAGTCCCTCAAAACAAATTCTTAAAGAAACAACCACTCTATTAACAAGTGGGATAAAGACTCCATGGTTTTCCTCATTTTAATAATTAATATATGTCTAGGATAGTCCTAGCAAAGGATCATAATAGCTCAGTAGCTATGTTCATATGACAATATAAAATGATGCTAATCAAAATGAATGCCAAAATATGGAAACAAGAGGTTTTACTTTGTTGCTTTTGTAATATACCCTGTGAAGTTATTTCTTTTTTCTTTCTTGCTTTTTTTAAACCTTTCCTTTATCCCCTGTTGTTACTGTGTGTTTTTTTTTAATTTTAAATTTTGGTACCGTTTGTTTGCATATGTGTTTATCTGATTTGGGGACAGGAAGGGGAATAAAAAATGGTGAGACAAAGGACAAAGGGTGAATGAATGCAACAGCTATACTCACAAGACACTATGTTGGAAATTAACTTTACAATTTGGCAAGAGGAGGGAAAGTGGGAGAAAATTGAGGAAGAGGGTAACTGTTTGACAAGAAATGTATTCGTTATCTCCTTACTTAGGTAACTGTAACCCCTCTGTATATCACCTTATTAAAATTAAATGTAAAAAAAGGAAATGTACTCTTTATTTGACTAATGGAATTGCATTCCCTCTGCACATCACCTTTATAATAACAATGAAGTACATAATAATTTTAAAAGAAAAATATTTAGTGAGTGCCTTCCATATACAAGACATAGTGATAGAATTGGACACATAGTATTGGAATAATATTTACAAAGATTTTTAGTATTGTAGAATTTTATTTTTGTGGAGAAAGAAAACAAGCAATGAAGTCATTACAATCATATTTTATGCTATGCTAGAAAGTCTTAAGGGCTCAAAATATGAAAAAATAAAGACAACAATATTAAAGTAGAAGAAAGAATATAATTAGATTGGTCCAAGATCTTCCTGAAGTGAATTTTAAATGAACACTTGAAAGAGATGATGTAATGAGGGATATCAATATCTTGAGGGGAAAAATGTATTCCATACAGAGAGAATAGAATCAGCAATGACCAGGAGTCAAGGTGTACTTTGGTATACACTCAGAATAGCAAAGAGTGTATATGGCTAGGTCAAAGTGAATCAGCAGAGGATAAAGTATGAAGTCACATAAGTTTCACAGGACATTATAAATACTTTGATTTCTACTTGGAATAATATGTGATACCATTTATAGATTTTAAACAGAAAAATTATGTAATGTAGTCTTTCATTGAAAAAAAACCTTGTAGCTACTGTTTTGAGAATACATTGAAAGTGAGGAAAGATAATAGGTAGAACAAAGGAGATTGATTATATTATAGTAAAAGCTACAGATAGTACAAAGCTATGATGGTAGTAAGAAATAATAATATCTTGCATTTCAATCTGTCCAATTAGTCAACAAATATTCAAAAATTCAAATTAGTAAATTTGAAATTAGGAAGTCATGGGAACTACATATGTTAGATTATATACAGTTATGTCCTCAGTGATATGTAAACTTCATGCATAGAATAATCTCTCTAATTGTCCTAATTCTGCAACAGTTAATAACTGACATATTGAAGATAAAATGAATGATGATAAGAAATTTTTTTTCAAATTTTTATTATCAAACTTACATACAGAGAGGTTACAGTTTCATACGTTAGGCATTGGATACATTTCTTGTACTGTTTGTTACCTTGTCCCTCATTCCCCACTCCCTCCTCCCCCTTTCCGTCCCCCCCCTGAGGTGTTCAGTTCACTTACACCAAACAGTTTTGCAAGTATTGCTTTTGTAGTTGTCTTTTTTTACCCTGTGTCTCTCAAATTTGGTATTCCCTTTCAATTTCCTGCTTCCAATACCAGTATACACAGTTTCCAATATACTCAGATAAGATTACAGAGATAGTGTAGGCAAAACCACAGGAAGGTGATACAAGAACTTCATCAATAATAGAAGCTACAGATACACATAGGACTTTGAAAGTAGTTACAACTGTGATATAAAAATTGTTTCCATAACATGGAGTTCATTTCACTTAGCATCATCTTATGTGTTCATAAGGGTATAGCTATTGGGCCTTGTGATGCTCTGCTATGACTTGCCTAAACCTGTACTAATTATTCCCAATAAGGGAGGCCATAGAGTCCATGTTTCTTTGGGTCTGGCTCACTTCACTTAGTATAACTTTTTCCAAGTCCTTCCATTTCTTTACAAATGGGACAATGCCATTCTTTCTGATAGAGGCATAAAATTCCATTGTGTATATGTACTACATTTTCCTGATCCATTCGTCTACTGAGGGGCATCTGGGTTGGTTCCATGCAGGAAGCCGGCAACAAGGCCATTACAAGATGGCTCCTACTTCCTTGCAGCCTTACTGGTAAATAACGGCAAAGCCTAACGGATTTACCGGCCTGAACCCTGCGCATGCGCAAGTGAGTTCTAGTCCCAGCCAATCCCGTGGCAGCTGCTAGTAGCAACCAGTCACAGACCAATCAGGGAACGACCCATGCTCACCCAACGGTATATAAGCAGGCGGTTTTGGCCTTTTGGTGCCCCTCGCTTCAGCTCTCCCTCAACCAAGCGGCTCCTCAATAAAATGTGATTGGGAAGGATCCTCGTGTGGTGGTCGCCTTTCCTCGCTGGACGAGGTTGCCGCCCGCCGCAGTTCCAGATACTCGTTATGACAAATTGTGCTGCGATGAACATTGTTGTGCTGGTGGCATTATTGTGATTTTGTTTGTGGTCTTTTGGATAGATACCCAAAAGTGGGGCTGCTGGGTCATAGGGGAGTTCTATATTTAGCCTTCTGAGGAATCTGCATACTGCTTTCCAGAGTGGCTGAACCAGTTTACATTCCCACCAACAATGAAGTAGGGTTCCCTTTTGGCCACATCCCCTCCAACAATTGTTATTGTTAGTTTTCTTGATATATGACATTCTTACTGGGGTGAGATGGAATCTCAATGTTGTTTTGATTTGCATTTCTTTTATGGCCAGTGATGTAGAGCATTTTTTCATATGTCTCTTAGCCATTCTCATTTCCTCATCAGAGAAGTCTCTTTGTAAGTCTTTAGCCCACTTGATGAGGGGGCTATTGGTTCTTGGCGGTTTTGTTTTGGAGGAAGGTAATTTTTTTAGTTCTGCATATATTTCAGATATGAGGCCTTTGTCTGTTGAATGTCCGGTAAAGATCTTCTCCCAGTCTGTGGGCTTTTTGTTTATCTTGTGAACTATGTCCTTTTTTTATACTGTCACCGAAAAATATCTTCAGATGACAGGATTACAGTCTCAATTTAAATTTATCAGGCTTCCACCATATTACAGCCAATATCATCACAAGGCTAACAGTATTTCAGTAACATCACTAATTCTAAGGATTATGCACTTCAGCATCTGGCTCTGAAAAGATGAAGTCATCCTCAGAATTACAACAGCCTGGAAATGACTTCATTGAGTTACAATGTAGATGAATTAATTCCAGTACTGTAAAATCGACATAGTTAAACACTAGCTACATAACAATCTTCATGATTGTGGCCTGCATCAATTTGTGATAAAGTAATTTCCCTTGAGTTTAGTACTTAGAAAACCTATAGAGTGGTCTACTTGGACTTTGCTTGAGAGAACCTTTCCATTCCCCTACCTCTAAGTAAATTGGATTTTATCAGTTGCACATGGATATCTATGATTTGGAAGAGTTTCAAACAAGATCCATATGGTTTATGGTACTCTATTCTCAAACATCGTGATGCATGAAATAAAATTCATTTTTTTGGCACAGGTGATAGAATTAATAACAAACAATATAACACTAAGTGTGAAGGCCTACAAATAAAAAGAAGCAATAGTGACTGTAATTTTAATAGCATGTATTTTCTCTTTGCAGAGGAGACCACCCATTGCTCACACCTTTCCTATCACTCAAATAAAAATTCCCCCCACATAGCTAAAACAGAAAACCTGATAAAATTTCTTCAGTCACTGATTATGTTCAGGAAATAAGAAATACTGTTAAACTTTACTGTCACAGTGAATACTGGATATCACAACTTTGATTTATATGTAAAATATTTTAACTACTCAAGAGTCATTGTTTTTCAATGCCAAGCTAATCAGTAGCATATACATTTCAGCTAGAAAAACTCTTCTTTTGTGCCAGTCCTGGGGCTTGCAGTCAGAGTATGGTTACTATTCCTGAGGTTTTGCTCAAGACTAATATTCTACCACTTGATCCACAGGCTTCACTCCGGGCTTTTTACTGGTTAACTGGAGATCAGATTTTCACAGTCTTTCCTGCCCAGACTGTCTTCAAATGGCCATCCTCAGATCTCAACATCCTGGATATCTAGGATTATAAGCATAACCCATCAGTACCCAGCTACAATACTGCTTTCTTCAGCTTCTAAGAAGCACACAAATATGGTATTAAAATGTAATTTGCTTATTGGTCATTACATGAATAAAGCTGCTTAGCATCACTAGCTTTTATCTTCAGTTCTTTTCTAACAACACCAACAATTTAAATGTGTCATTTAATTTTCACCTCTATATGAAAATATCTAGGCATTTCAATAGTGTGATTTGAATTTGCTTAGTTATTCATATTGTATATCCCTATATATGTTGAGTAGGGTTTTTAAAGGTATTGCTAATAAAATATATTTATAGGTAAAATAAAAAAGCTTGTTTTATTTATCATAGTGATAAAGAATGTTTTTCTGTAACTCCCACATTTTTTATATCAGGGAACAAATTAAAATGACCTCCTAGTAAAGTAAATAAATACATATATTTGTGTGTGCTCATCTGTGTATATTATTTAAAATCGAATAAAATGTTATTTGCCAACATAGAAAGTTGAGAGAAAAAAATTTCTCAGGGAATTTGTAAGCCAATTTTACTTTATTAAAGAAAGCATTCTTAACATTTATACACTATATATCTTGCCAAAGTCCTTTGCATAATTATCATTCTACCAAATAGTTTGCCTCTTCCTCAGTTATAGTAAATCTTACTTTATAGTCAAAAGCAGCGTATTTGGGAAAAATGTCTAAGGTGGTTAATTTGCATAATTCCTTACATGTGTTCAGATTATTTCCAAATCTCTAATTGCTAGCAGTCAATGTTTTCATATGACTCTATATAACTTTTAATGAGAACATGACATTTATTCCATATGTGTTGAACAGAAGATCTTTTTGAGACAAGTTTACTAGCTTCATAGATGTTATCTAGTAGAATATTTCGAAATTTCATGAGCAAGCAATGCATGAATGCATTGGACCAATTATAGTGCAATGACAGAAGGCATTGTATCATCTTTTAGGAATTTAAGAATGTTAATTAAGAAAGCTAAGACTTCTTGCAAACACATCAATGATTGAAATCATAAAATTTTGAGAGGCATTATATGTTTTATAAATTGAGACTAGATTAGATTTCATCAGTCAAGACTGAGTTCCATGGAGGAGGTAGTACTTGAGCAAAATATTAAAGAACTAATAGGACTGAGAGGCAAAGCTAGAGCAAAAAGATCATTCCATTTGGAGGGTGTAACATGAGCAAAAGCCTAGAAGTAGTATGCCTGCAACTGATAGAAATGGCAGTGATCCAGTCTAGTAGGAACAAAGTCTAGCTGAGATGAGGCAATGAAGAAATACACTTGGAAAAATAGGTTGGGCTTAAAATACCATCTTGTGATGTTTTGATTTTATCATTCAGTCTAAAATATTATCAGAGTTTTTATCAGAAAAATGATATAAAATTGTGATTTGGGACTTAAGCACCTCAAGTTGGTGACTAGAGATGGTTATTTTAAAAAAAAATTAGCATGAATAATATTTTTCTAAGTCTGCAATTGAATGATTGCATATTATTAAACAGGAACAACAGCAGTATTCAGATGAAGGCAGTAAAATTAGCAGTTAAAGTTGGAAAATTTTGTTTAAGCAAGACATGGAAGGGGAATTCAATAAAGACAGTGAAATTCTAGGGAATGAATCAAACCGAAGTTTGGGAGATGAAAAGACCTATAGATCAAATTAAAAAAAGGTTCTTTGAAAGCATCTCCAATAAACTAGATCAAACAAAAGACCAAATCTAAGAGTTTGAAAACAAAGTAGCTCTAATAGAAAAATCAAATGATGGTAAAGAGAAAACAACAAAGAAGCATGAACCAAATAGGGCAGCACTCTGAGACTCCATTGAAAGATCAAACCTATGAATCATGAGCACAGAAAAGAGGCACAGAGTGAAGGCACAGGAAACAGTTAATAAAGGAATATCAGAAAATTTCCCAAATATTGAGAAAGAAATGTCCATCCAGGCACAGGAGGTCTTTACAACACAACACAAACAAGACTAGTATTTAATATGTCCACATTTTATTGTAGTCAAAATGTTAAGTATAGAGAACAAGGGAAGAATATTGAAAGCTTCAAGGGAGAAGCAGTAAGTTATTTCAGCGAAACTCAGTATAACTGCAGATTTCTCAACATTTCTGCATCGTCGAAACAAAAACCAAAGTACAGCTGGGATCAGTTAAGCCATATAATATACTTTCAGAGTTTTTTACTTTTCTATCCATACAAAAATTACTATTTAAAACATTTATCTGTGTGCTTTTCTTGCACAATATATTATATTTATATGAAAATATTCTATGAGAATGTCTTTCATTTTAATAGCACACTAAATTCTTCTCAGGTATTGGTACTTGTAGTTCTTTGATAACCACAGCATCACTAAGAGTTAAACATGCAGACAAGATTGCTATAAGTTTAGCAGTCACAGTAATGGACACTCAAAGATTTTAGTTAAGATTCTTGTCAGAAGTTTATTTATTACCATAAGTGTTGGGTTAAGAGCTAGCTCTCTCTCTTTTATTTTACTAAATGCTTTTTTTTTACTGGCAATATATTATTTCCTACAGTAAAAACAAATGCATAAAAATTTTAGTACATTTCCAAACGTTGAAAATCCAGAGACAATTTCCCCCAGTGTTTAATATACCATAACCAAAATTTGTAAGATAAAATTTCCTATTTTACCCTGAATGTTTATACATTGTTTACATAGTTTTACTGAATTTCAGAATGTCACTTTGGAATTTAATTGTTTATTGAAATCACTATGGCAAATTAACCATGACAGGTTAGGATGAATCAACACCACGCATAATAAAATGGATTCAGTCAATTTTACTGATCCCAATTGAGCTAAGTAATCCTTTTCATGTAATTTATCTAAATTATCCAAATTATCTACCTTCATTTATCACGAGATCTTTATAACTGTTGCAGCTTCAATTAACTTTGAATTATATGAATACAATAAAGTTGCATTTTATGTTCTGCATGTAATAGTTTGCCTTTGAATAAAAGGAAAAAGAAACATGCAGGATTGTTTCCAAAATACCCAAAAATTTAAAGCATAAATGAAAGGAAGATTTTTTTCTCTTAGAGAACTATGATGCATGATACTAAGAACTTTTTGCATCTATTTGATAGTGATTTTGAAAGCATCTGATTTGACTGGAATAATACCTAGGGACCAGAAAACGTAATTATGGGGGAGTTTTGATTTATCTCTTTGCCTTCTCTACTATTTCTTTTTTTTCAAATTTTTATTATCAAACTGATGTACAGAGAAGTTACAGTTTCATACATTAGGCATTGGATACATTTCTTGTACTGTTTGTTACCTTGTCCCTCATACCCCCCCTCCCCACTCCCCCTTACTCTTTCCCCCCCTGAGGTGTTCAGTTCACTTACACCAACAGTTTTGCAAGTATTGCTTTTGTAGTTGTTTGTCTTTTTTTACCCTGTGTCTCTCAATTTTGGTATTCCCTTTCAATTTCCTAGTTCCAATACCAGTATACAAGGTTTCCAATATACTCAGATAAGATTACAGAGATAGTGTAGGTTCAACCACAGGAAGGTGATACAAGAACATCATCAATAATAGAAGCTACAGATACACATGGGACGTTGAAAGTAGTTACAACTGTGATATAACAATCGTTTCTATAACATGGAGTTCATTTCACTTAGCATCATCTTATGTGTTCATAAGGGTATAGCTATTGGGCCTTGTGATGCTCTATTTCAGAGTCTCTACTAGGGACTCACTGGTCTCAGATTACTTCCCACTTACTGTAGCAACTAGTTTCCTCTCAAAATACTCAATGTATATTCTATAGAAGTAGGAAAATTGAGGGGAGGAGTGGGGCTGGGAAAGATGAGGGAGAAAGATAAAAGTGATATTGATCAAGATATATTGTACTCATAAACTGACATGTTGTACAAAAGATAATGAAATACATTTTTTAAAGAATTGATGGTTTGTATTCTCCTAAATATTTCTTTTAAAAGCAGAATTTAGAACTTCTGTCATGAGTAAGATTTATATTTTTAGTATGACTATGGTATTTTCTCTGTAGCTCAGTCATCATGTGCAGAGACATTGCAAATTACTTGGTACAACTGATATTAAGAGTACAATTGGAACTATAAATACAATGATAAAGTGAAAATTATCCAAGAATAATAGCAATTTCTATGTAAGGTACAGATTTATTATAGTCTAGTCTAATATAATTGTGCCCATGTAGCTCTTGGCCCAATAAAAGCTGTCAAGATATCAAACCATTAAACATACATTCCAAGAACTTGAACTGTTTCGCCTAGCCACTATCTACAATTCTATTATCTCCACACAATGGAGTTAAAAGTTCTACCATGGCTTTCTTACTTACTACTCACCTCTTGAAGACTAATTACTAACTTGGCTCCCTACTGAAAGCAATGTTTACTGGACTCTCTAGAAAAATTTATGTGTTTGGATTTTGGATTATACTAATTCTACTTCTGCCACATCAAAGATCACACACAACAAATCTTGTTCAAGGTGTTTAGCCAGAATTTGTATGGTGAGAAATAATTTTGATGCATCAACCATCCAAATTTTTGTATCATTTGAAGTATGTAAATAAGTTTACCTATATACATATGTATGCAAAAATAATACCTTTATAAAATCCTCGATCCTTTTCACTCCTCAATATCCCCTCGTATCCTCCCTCCCTCAATTCTACTGCTCTGCACATTTATACACGTGACTCATAACTATAACT
This sequence comes from Perognathus longimembris pacificus, assembly GCF_023159225.1. Taxonomy (NCBI): domain Eukaryota; kingdom Metazoa; phylum Chordata; class Mammalia; order Rodentia; family Heteromyidae; genus Perognathus; species Perognathus longimembris. Next base: position 55,149,812 of record NC_063188.1, read on the forward strand.
GTCATCATCATTATAGGTCTATACTCCACAAATGTGTGTATTTGGCCTTTTGAGCTTGTCTTACTTCATGCAACTTGATGATTTCTAACTCCACTTATTTTCCTGCAAATTACATGATTTCTTCTTGTCTTATGGCTTAATAATATATATATACATACAAGTAGATTTTATATTTTATATTTATAATATATATTTAAATACATATTTATATAAAATGTAATATATATGTATATATTTGAACACATAGAATAATTTTTGTGTGCCTTGACTGATTCCACAGTTTGGCTACTGTGAACAGAGTATCAGTTAATATAGATATACAGGTATCTTTCCTGTACACATTGCTTGCTTCTCCTTTGTATATATACCCAACAGTATAGATGAGTGACAAACTAGGTCTACTTTTAGGATTTTGAGAAATGCTTGTACTGATTTCCATAGTTCCACTAGTTCATGTTTCTACCAACGGTGTATGGGAATTTCTTTTTCCCTGCCTAGTTGACAGCATTTGTTGTTTGTATTCTTCTGTTTTTCTTTTCAATTATTTTATTTTTAATCATTTTATTAATACATATTAACTATACAACAGAATGCATTTCACCATGACATTTTCATATGTGCATCCCACATATATTTGACCATACCCTCCATTATCTTTTTAATTTTATTGTAAAGGTGATGTACAGAGGGGTTAAAGTTGCATAAGCCAGGTAATGAATGCATTTTTTAACAGTGCCAACTCTTCCCTTGTTTTCTCACAGTTTTTCACTCCCAATCTCCCTCCCCCAAAAGTTGGATAATTAATTTTGAACATAGTGTCTATTTAGTATCACTGCTACATTTGTTCACCCTTTGTACCACCATTTCTGTGCTCTCTCTTATCCTCCCCCAGATAAACTTACATACAAGACAAAAGGTACAACAATTAAAAACGGACAAAGGGGAAAAACAAACAAGTTGCAAAATAACCCAAACCCTTCTTGTTTCCATTTCTTGGAGTTCATTAAGATAAACATCATTTAAATGACCATGTGCCCATAGCTATTAAGTACTTGAGATCCTCTCTTAAGATTTTCCTCCTTGGTCTCACTATGAATGTCCAGATTCCTTTACAATTTATCAAGTCCACGTGTATTTTTTTTATCTTTAACCATCCGATGTGTTTATTTGTAGATTTATATGCACTTTCTAGTTACAATAAATGAGGGAAACCATACAACTTATGTTTCTTTGGGTCTGGCTTACTTTGCTTAGTATAATTTTTCCAAGTATTTCCATTTCCTTACCAATGGTACAGTATCATTCTTTCTGATGGAAGCATAGAATTCCATTATATATATATATATATATATATATATATATACATATATATAATCTATCTATCTATCTATCTATCTATCTATCTATATCTATATCTATATCTTACATTTTCTTGATCCATTTGTCTGCTGAGGGGCATCTGGGTTGGTTGCCTATCTTGGCTATGGTAAACAATGCTGCAATAGGCATAACTGTGCTGGTAGCTTTAATGTGGCCTTGCTTGTGGTCATTTGGGTAAGTGCCCAGGAGTGGGACTAATGGATTATAGGGGAGATCAATGTTTAGTCTTTTGAAGAACCTCCATGTTGTTTTAAGAATGGTTGGACAAGTTAACATTCTCACAAACAGTGCAGTGGCATACCCTTTTAGTCACATGCCTGCCAGCATTTGTTATTGTTAGTTTTCTTGATAATGGCCATTCTAACAAAGGTGAGGCTGAATCTTAATGTTGCTTTGATTTGCAATTTTTATGGCCAGAGATGTTGAGCATTTACTTCTGTGTCCATTAGCAATTCTTACTTCTTCTCCTGAGAAGTCTCTTTAAGTCTTAAACATATTTATTAATTGGGTTGTTGTTTCTTTGAGGGATTATTTTTGGGGAGTTTAATTTTTTGAGTTCTAAGCATATTTTAGATCCGAGGCCTTTGTCAGATGCATAGCTAGTAAAAAACCTTCTATTATTCTCTGGGCTTTTTATTTATTTTACTAGATATTTCCTTTGCCATGCAGAAACTCTTCAGTTTGATGTAATCCCATTTATCCAGTCTTTCTTTGATTTGTTGTGATTCTGAATCTTTACTTAAGAAGTTTCAACCTGTGTCTAGGAGCAATAGTATTTCCCCTATCCCCTCCTGTAATATTTTCATGGTATACGCCCTTACATAGTCATTGGAACATTCCTCAGTATAATAAAAGCTATACATGGCAAACCCACACCTAGAATTACACTTAATGGTAAAAAATTAAAATCATTTCTTCTAAAATCAGAAACAAGACAAGAATGTCCACTCTTTTTATTACTCTTCAATACAGTACTGGGATTCCTAACAAGAGCAATAGCATTAGAGAAAAACATAAAGTGGATCCAAATAGGGAAAGAAGTATAACTATTCTTCTTTGCCCATGACATGATCCTGTATTTTAAAAACCTTATAGATTCCTCCTGTAAGTTACTCAAGCTGATCTGAAACTTTGGTAAAGGTAAAGTAGTAGGATATAAAATTAACCCACAAAAAATGAGTAGGTTTTCTGTATGACAACAATGAGAAGAGAGAGACTGAAATCAGGAAAGCAACTCCATTTGTAACAGCCTCAAATAATACCTAGGAATTAACAAAAACAAAGATGTGAAGGACATCTATTATGAAAACTTTAAATATCTGAAAAAAGAAATTAAAACAGATTAAAAAATGTAAAAACCTTTCATGTTCCTGTATTGGAATGATTAACATGGTGAAAATTGGCAATACTTCCCAACTATTTATAAATTCATTGCAATACCCATCAAAATAGAGAAAGCAGTCGAAAAATTCATATGAAATAATAAAAGACACCAAATAGCAAAAACAATCCTTACCATGAAGAACAATGTTGGAAAAACATTAATGCCAAACTTCAAACTCTATTACAAAGCCATAGTAAGGAAAAGAGTTTGTTACTGGCACAACAATAGGTCTAAGAACCAATGGAACAGAATAGAAGACCCAGAAATAAACCCAGAAGTATAGCCACCTAATCTTTGATATGGGAGCCAAAAACATAGGATGGAAGATAGACAGCCACTTCAATAAATGCTGCTTGCAGAATTGGCTATACACGTTCAGAAAACTGAAGCTAGATCCTTATATATCATCCTGCACCAGATCAATTCCAAATGGGTCAAAGACCTCAGTGTAAGGCCAAACACCATCATCTTTATTAGACAATTTTTCTGTATATATACCAATCCTGGGGCATGAACTCAAGGCCTTGAACTCAGGGCTTCAGTCAAAGCTCCATTTTTGGCTATTTTGTATGAGGTAGTTTATTGAAGAGTCTCACAGACTTTTCTACCTGGTCTGGCTTCAAACTGTAATCCTCAGATCTCACTGAGTAGCTAGGACTAAAGGCATGAGCTACTGGTGCCCAGATAGACACATATTTTCAAACATGGTATTTTTCTTGTTTAGAGATAAAGAGATTTCAAATTAGTATGAATTTAGCTTTAGATTTTCTCTTCTACAATTATTTGTTGATTTTACTTTGAGTACCACACTGTTTTTATTCCTGTGGTTCTGTAGAAGTCCAGTACTGTGAGGTTATTACAGCACTGCATTTTTGCTCATTTCCTTTGGCTATTTGTGAGCTTTTGTGCTCCTATAAAATTTTAAAGATGGTTATTATTTTCTATTTCTAAGAAGGATGGCATTGGAATTTTGATGGACATTCCATTGAATTTGTAGATTTCTGGTAATATATCTAATTTCATGATATTGATACTGTCTACCAATGAAAATGGGAAGTCTTTACTTTCTGGTGTCTTCAGTTTTCTTCTTCAAAGTTTTATGGTTTTCTTTATAATTATCGTTCATCTCCTGGGTTTTTTATCCTTAGTCTGTTATTTACACTATTTATAAATGTTATAGTGTTCTTGATTTCTCTCTCAGCCTTTTCATTCTTGGTAAACAATAAAGGTAGTGATTTTATGCTAATTTTGTATTCTATTATATTGCCAAAGCTGTTGTTTATCATATCTAAGCGTTCTGAGGTGGAATTTTTAGAATCCTGAAGTACAAGATCATATCATCCCCAAATAAGGACGTCTTTCTTCCCTATTTACATTTTTCTTTCTTTCTCTTGCATTATTGTCTCATTCCCGGCTTTAGAGGAAATGATTTCAGCCTTCTCACATTTAATATGATGTTTGTTATAGCTTTATTATATAACCGTTATTATGTTGATGTACATTTCCTTCATCCTTAATTTCTTCAGAGATTTTATTTTAAACATTGCTGAATTTTCATATGGAACAATAAAAGACATAGAAGAGCAAAAACAATCCTAAGCAGAAAGAATGGTGCTGGAGGAATGACAATTCCCAACTTCAAGGTGTATTATAAAGCTAGAGTAATAAAAACAGCTTGGTATTGGCACCAGAACAGGCCTGAAGACCAATGGAACAGAATTGAAGACCCAGAAATGAACCCACAGAACCACGCCTACTTAATCTTTGATAAAGGAGCTAAAACAATAGTCTGGAAGAAAGATAGCCTCTTTAACAAATGGTGCTGGCAAAACTGGTTCAACACATGCAACAAACTAAAACTAGATTCTTATATATCACCCTGCACCAAAATCAATTCCAAATGGATCAAAGACCTCGAAATCAACACAGACACCCTGAAAACACTAAAGGAAGGAGTAGGAGAAACATTTGGGCTCCTTAACAATGACCCAGAAAGGCTACAAATCAAAGAAAGGTTGGACAAATGGGACTACATCAAACTGCAGAGCTTCTGCAGGGCAAAGGACATAGCTCGCAAGATAAACAGAAAGCCAACAGATTGGAAGAAGATCTTTACTGGCCATTCAACAGACAAAGGCCTCACATCTAAAATATATGCAGAACTAAAAAAAAATTACCTTCCTCCAAAACAAAACCGCAAAGAACCAATAGCCCCCTCATCAATTGGGCTAAAGACTTACAAAGAGACTTCTCTGATGAGGAAATGAGAATGGCCAAGAGACATATGAAAAAGTGCTCTACATCACTGGCCATAAAAGAAATGCAAATCAAAACAACATTGAGATTCCATCTCACTCCAGTAAGAATGTCCTATATCAAGGAATCTAACAATAACAATTGTTGGAGGGGATGTGGTCAAAAGGGAACCCTACTTCATTGTTGGTGGGAATGTAAACGGGTTCAACCACTCTGGCAAGCGGTATGGAGATTACTGGCTAAACATAGAACTCCCCTATGACCCAGCAGCCCCACTTTTGGGTATCTATCCAAAAGACCACAAACATAATCACACTAAAGCCACCAGCACAACAATGTTCATCGCAGCACAATTTGTCATAGCTAGAATCTTTTTTTTTTTTTTTTTTTTTTTTACCAGTCCTGGGCCTTGGACTCAGGGCCCTAGCACTGTCCCTGGCTTCGTCCCGCTCAAGGCTAGCACTCTGCCACTTGAGCCACAGCGCCGCTTCTGGCCATTTTCTGTATATGTGGTGCTGGGGAATCGAACCCAGGGCCTCGTGTATCCGAGGCAGGCACTCTTGCCACTAGGCCATATCCCCAGCCCCCATAGCTAGAATCTTGAACCAACCCAGATGCCCCTCAGTGGAAGAATGGATCAGGAAAATGTGGTACATATACACAATGGAATTTTATGCCTCTATCAGAAAGAATGGCATTGTCCCATTTGTAAGGAAATGGAAGGACTTGCAAAACATTATACTAAGTGAAGTGAGCCAGACCCAAAGAAACATGGACTCTATGGTCTCCCTTATTGGGAATAATTAGCACAGTTTTAGGCAAGTCACAGCAGAGGATCACAGGAGCCCAATAGCTATACCCTGATGAACACATAAGATTTTGCTAAGTGAAATGAACTCCATGTTACGGAAACGGTTGTTATATCACAGTTGTAACTACTTTCAACGTGTCCTATGTAACTGTAGCCTCTATTATTGATCATCTTCTTGTATCACCTTCCTGTGGTTGTACCTACACTATCTGTGTATCTAATCTGAGTATATAGGAAACCGGGTATACTGGTATTAGAACTAGGAAATTGGAAGGGAATACCAAAATCGAGAGACACAGGGTAAAAAAAGACAAACAACTACAAAAGCAATACTTGCAAACTGTTTGGTGTAAATGAACTGAACAACTGAACAACTCATGGGGGTGGGGAGGGGAAAGGGGGGAGTGAGGTGTGAGGTAACAAACAGTACAACAAATGTATCCAATGCCTAATGTATGAAACTGTAGCCTCTCTTTAATTCAGTTTGATAATAAAACAATTTTTAAAAATTGCTGAATTTTGTCAAAGGCATCCTATGCCTCATTTGAAATGATTATAGGATTCTCTTTGATTTTGTGTATTATATTATTTTTACTGATTCTATATTTGTTGAATCATCCTTGAATCTCTGGAATAGATCCAACTTGATTATAATGTATGGCCTTTTTTTTTTTTTTTACTATGCTGTTGAATTCAAAGTTCAAGAATTTTCTTGAGAATTTTTTCAACTATGCTTATAAAATTTCTCATCTATAGTTCTCTGTCTTTATTGTGTCACTGGTCCGTTTAGGATTGGCTTCCTTCCCTTTCCATTTCATGGAAATTTTAAGAATTATTGGCATCAGTTTTTTAAAAGTTTGGTAGTATTTTTCCTGGCATGTAGCTCAGTGGTAAAGTGCTTGCCTAGCAAATGCAATGTCCTGGGCTCGATACCAGTACCAAAAAAGAAAAGACAAAAAAATTACAGTGAAACTCATACCCAAAAATTATCTTTGTATTAGATAGTGAGTTTATTGAGTTACTGGCTTTTCTTTGTTGGAAAACTTTATTACTGTCTCAATGCCATTGCTTTTTATTGATATATTTAAGTGGTTTATATATCCTTGATTTGAACTTTTAGGTTAACTTTAGCATCTAGAATTGTATCTATTCCTCTAGTTCCAGTTCCTTTGAGTATAAGTTTTCAAAGATTTACCTTATGATTTTTTATTTTGTTTGTATTTGTATTTATAATTCCATCTCCATATCTGATTTTATTAATTTGTATGATTTCCCTCCTTCTTTTGGGTTGAGTAGCTGAGAGTTTATCAATCTCATCTATTCAACGAACTATTTTTTCATTTCATTGATCCTTTCTAAAGTTGATAGTCCCTATTTCATTCATTTCTGATCTAACCTTTATTATTTTTAATTTGCTAGTTTTGAGTATGATTAGTTCTTGGAGCTTGAGATGCACATTGGTCAGTTAATTTGCTATTCTTCTGTATGTGTGAGGTATTTGCTTATGCCTACAAATTTTCCTTTTTGTAGTGGCTTTACTATATCCCAAAGGTTCTGATAGCTTATGTTTTCCTTTCATTGGATTCTATGGAGTTTTGAATTCCCCCTCTTATTTCATCAATGACTCAGTCACCATTTCCACAATGTGTTGTTAAATTTCAATTGTTTTAATAATTTCTATAATTTATTTTGCAGTTGAGTTCTAGTTCACTCCACTATAGTGTTATAGAATAGAGGGAGTTATTTCAATTTTTTTATCTTGGATAATACTTAAGTTCTGAATTTTTATCTGGTGGAATATGATCTGGAGAAAGTTCCATAGGATGCTGACAAGGGGGTATACTTTGAGCTAATAAATGAATTAACCTGTCAGGTCTATTCACTCTATAACTCTATAGTGTCATTTAATTCTGAAGTGTCTATTTATTTTGTAGATGATAGTCCACTGAGTTTTGATATTGAATTGTCCTACTATCATTTTGTTGGGTTTTCTGTATGCTGTAAAATCTAATAGTATTTTTATAGTGAGGTTAAATGCACCAACATTTGTGGCATCAATGTGAAGGAATTATTTTGTCATCTTGATTCATATGAAATGACTTTTTTGTCTTTTCTGGCTAATTCTAATTAAAAGTTCAAGTTCACTTTGTCAGATGGGTGTAGATAAAGGTTCCTGATTGTTTTAAAGCCAGGCCACTTGTTTGGAAGATTTTTTTTCTTTTTCTAGTATTTCACCCTAAGCCAATGTTCTGTGTGTGTGTGTGTGTGTGTGTGTGTGTGTGTGTGTGTGTGTGTGTGTGTGTTCAGTATGAGGTATTTCTTTTTCTTTTTTTTTTTTTTTTTTTTGGCCAGTCGTGGGCCTTGGACTCAGGGCCTGAGCACTGTCCCTGGCTTCTTCCCGCTCAAGGCTAGCACTCTGCCACTTGAGCCACAGCGCCGCTTCTGGCCGTTTTCTGTATATGTGGTGCTGGGGAATCGAACCTAGGGCCTCGTGTATCCGAGGCAGGCACTCTTGCCACTAGGCTATATCCCAGCCCAGTATGAGGTATTTCTTGAAGGTAATATATAGATGGATTCTACTTTAGTTCCAATTTTCAATTTTACATCATTTGATATAATCATGACCACTGTACTGAGTGCTAAAACTGAGAAATATGTAGAAATCTGATAGTCCTAATGTTGTATTCTTTCATACTCTTCCTTTATCAACTCATTTGGTTGAGCCTGTTTTCTCCAGTGTTTGTGTTCTCTATTGCAATCTGTTTTGCTTTGTGACACCAAATGACTGAAAATGTTATATCATGTTAAATAATATAATAATCAATACATACATAACTATACTAATACTTTACAAATCAGTTTTAAAGACAAAAAGTAGATTATCGAGCTAAATATAAAATGACAAGGCCAAACTATTGCTAAAATATACTGATAATAAACATACACAGGACTGAAAAATTTGCATGAAAATACACAAATCAGAAAATGAGAACTGAAATAACAGAAAATAGTAATAGCCAGATACCTTTATTTCCTATCTTCAAAAATAAACAGGATCACAAAGAAGTAAAAGATTTGAACAATACAATCAACTAATAAAAACTAGTAGCCTTTAATAATGTATATTATATTATGTTTCTAGAATTGATAGTTGAACACCCACTATTTTCAAAAAATTAATAAAATAATTTAATACATTTCAAGGAAAATAAGTCATACAAATACAAGATAAATGCAAATAAATAGGAGACACTATATGGCAAAATTTATTGATCTGGAAATTCAACAGTCCAAGTATATTAGTCATACTTTTGTTTTCCATATTTCTGAATCCTTCGAATTCTTAGGATACAACGGAGATTTAAGAAAAAGTACTATCCAAAGTTTGGTAATTATTAGAAGTAGCAACTTAATACAGAGTATTTCTTTGAAATATAAACCAAGTAGCTTAGAGACCACAGTTCCAACTATCTACTTTTTCAGCTATATACATTCTATGGCAGTATTTGTCTTAAGCATCCTATAATCAAGTATGAGAGTAGCGACAATTCTTATATTTCAAATACAACTTATCATTCTTTAGTCTAATAAATCCCGAACTTCCTCATTTTGTCTTTCTTTATAAGAACACAAAGCAAACACTAAATTAAAATAAAGTTACACAATTAACCCATATTGATATCTAAAGTCTATGTGCTAAATTTTATATACTAAAATATATATACTAAATATATAAATTATATGTGTATCATAATGAATGTAACAAAATTTGTATTTTAGAATAATTTATATAGTAGAAGGTTAAAAAGACATTGATTGGCTAATATGTTTGACAACATAGGTACTAAATTAACATTCCCTAAAATGTACCTATTTATCGAAATTTCTCTTAGCAATTAATGTGGAAGATTAGAGGAAGATGGCTAAAACAAAGGGGAAAATCTAAACTGCCATCTCCCCCATGGCATGTTTGCAGTGTACTCTCTTTCTCTGCCACATTTCCTTCTGATAACCTTTTCTATCATGTTTACTTCAAATAGTAATAATAACTAATGTGGGATAAATCATAATAACTTGGGAATTCTAACAAGATTCACATAACCTTACTGATGTAAATATATAGGAAGGAAAATTGATAAGCTTCATGTATTTACCTATCCCTCATGTTTCCTGCTATCTCTGGACCATTGTTTGCACCTATAAATTGCCCAAGTACTTCTTGCTGTTGTTGGTCGTGGAGCTTGAAGTCAGGGCCTCAGTGCTGTCCCTGAGCTTTTTCACTTAAGACTAGTACTCTACAACTTTAAGCCACAGTTCCACTTCTGATTTTCTGATGATAAGTGGAGATAGAGTCTCACAGACTTTCATAAATGGGCTGGTTTTGAACTGTGATACTCAGATCTCAGCCTCCTGAGTAGTTAGGATTACAGGTGTGAGCTACTGGCATATGACATCAAGTACTTCTAATAGTCAAGACTTCTTTGATGTTCCCATGCTATATACCACTAAAACAATAATTGCTCTGATGCACAACAAACATGAAAATAATAGGACTTCTTGTTTTCCTTCCAAACTCATCTCCATTAGCTATGTAAACCTAAACAATAGACAACTCAAATTTGGTTTGGCTAGATACCACCAATGATGATGTCCATCAGGAGGAGGAGTTTGGTAGTCAGATAAAAACCAACAATTATATCCAATCATCACCATCATTTGGAGGTAGTACCGCTGTCCACAACTTACCATATTTCCTCAAATAAGAGGAAGATATTTATCAAAAGTACTTGAAAACAAACAAACCTTATTTTTGAATTTTGCTTCTCTGTAGTTCTCAAGCTTAATTCACTACAGGGAATACTTATTTTTCTTAGTAATTATTTTCCTAATCTCAAGACTATGAGGGTCATGAGACAAATTAAGGGAATCACATAGACAGATTAGTGGTTATACTTTAAAAGAGTATTTTTGTGCTTTTTTGTCACTTTATATTACTCATAAGAATTTCCAATATAAACAGAATAAATTGTGTATATATGTGCATATATAAATGCATGTGCATGAAATCTATAATGAAATCACAGTTTAGGAAAGGAATTATAGTTTAAAGTTTTCTACTTGGTGAAAACAATGATTCTACATTTCTTCAAGTGGCTGCCATAGAATGGAAATTGAAATCCTTGGGTGGGAAGTGTGCTAGAAATCATAGTATTCTTTTTCAAAGTGTTTTGCCTCCCCTTATACATATATTCAGTACTTCATTTCTAACCCCTACACATTGGATCATGCTGTGATTCATAATACTATGTTTTAAATTCAAACATTGTTTTTAAAGGGAAATTGCTACTAATGTTGGCTAAGCTGCACATAATAGTTTACATAATAGTTTAGTAAATGGTTGTAGGTTTGATTTTTTCTCATGTCAATGTAAATGTGAGATAATATTATATTAAATCTTTTCAAGACATTGAATAATTGTCTCAGTTAACTAAATGCTTTACCAAATAATATCAATTTGTGAAATACACGTGAGTTTAGTACCCTTATTATTTTTAAAAGAAGGTATAGAAGATCCTGTACAAATAGAAATGCACTCATTACTTGACTCGTAATTATAATCCCTCTGTACACCACCTTTATAATAACAATAAAGTAAATTAAGTAAGTAAATAAAATTTAGAAGCCAGATAAAATGAAAGTATTTAGGTATATATCTGTATTATTAAATGTTAATAGAGCTCTTTTGAGTGGTCATGTATTTAAAGAAAGAGTTTTGTATCCTAATAGAACATTATGTATCATTAAAAAGTTTCAAAAGTAATGTGTAAAACTTAGCTTACATTTTAAAATGTTAAAAGATTAACTTTGTTGAGATAATTTACATAAAGTACACTTAATTAAAAAAATAACAATAATTGCTGGTATAACAACGGACTCTCTTTGAAAATCATGGAGACCCCATCCAATTGATCTTCACACCTAGCAGTTCATTATGTTCCAACTCATTGAAACAGCATATGCCCTGAATAACTCAGGAAGATGCTTTCTACACAGGTTCTTCAACAGTTATTATTATTATTGTTGTTAAATTTTCTGTCAAATGGCTTGGCTATTTTTTCTAATTTTGCTTTTTACTTATGTATTTGAAATAGCTCTTTGGAACTTAATGTTATACAAACAATTCCCTAGATGTTTCTTTTAAATTTTGTTCATATTCTCCCACTGAAATCTAAAATTTGTCATTGTATGAGGATAATCAGTTCCTTTCCTTCCACTTCTGGACATCCCCAAATGATTAGAAAAGCCATGTTGTTTTTTATAAAGATTGATTATTAAAGTTGGAGTCTACTTGTTTTTCATAGATATAGTTACTTGAGAAATTCCCAGTTATTGTACCTTCAGTTGGTCAGAGATGTGATGTTATAAGCCTTAGGACTGAGTAGGTAGGGTTTGGGCTGTCATAGCACCTGGATTAGTTGACTGCAACTATGAGGATCCTCTTCTATGCACTGATCCAAATATGCCATATACATATTGTTTAATACATGTAATCTGGTTAAAAATACTTGGAAGCCTTAGAGTTGATGTTTTTAGTAATATCATGTTTTGACTTGTTCACCTTTTTCCCACTGATTGTATATGTCATTTTTTTTCAGATAGTAAAAGTATATTAATATTTCACTGTATTCCTGGGCTATTTTATTTTCTGATTGATACAGTTCTCCCACTTCTAAAGCACTGTTTTAGTTGTTAGAGAACTATAGAAAGTTCTTGTCATGGCTCCTATTCTCTCAAGCATACATATGGAATATCTATCATGTGGGGCAATGAACAATGCTGCATGTGGGAATGTCAACAGGGAAATTTTTCTGTTGCCATGGAGCTTACATCCTGAACGACACTAAATACTAATAAAATATTAAAATAAAAATATAGTCTTTTAGATAGCAAATGAGACATAGACTAATAAAACAAATTATTTTTCAATTGATGGGGAATTATAGCTCAAACATGATACTATGAGAAGATGTTAAGAAGAAGGTATTATTTTAAAAAGTAATGGAGTAGGCCTTGAGTTATCTGTAGATAAGTGCACTAGAAAGCATAACGATCATAAAAAATTAGAAGTGGACTCAATCTGGCATGTTCTAGGAGAGCAAGGATGGTAAAGCAGGTACAATAGAGTGAGCAAGAAGTTATAGTAAGAGTCAAGACTAGCAAATCATAGGGCAAATTTTTGTAGTCCTTCCTATTTCCATTGGATGTAACTCCATAAATTGCATAGTAAACCATTACAAGATTCAAATGAGAATCTACAACAATAGGTAAGAGCCACTTCCAATGCCCACTACATTGTATATCTGTAATATTCTACTAGCACTGCATAATCATAGTCTCCACTGTATGAAGTCCTTCCTCTAACCCTAGATTAACAAGACACTTTCTCCTGCACTTGAACTCATAAGGATATTTTTGCCTTTTCATACTCTGTTGTAGCTGCTAGTTATTCTTCTGTTAGTAAAGGAAAGAAGAACTGACAAATTTATACACTGACAGCATACACTTTCTAGACAGGAACTCTGGTGTATGTGCATGTGAGTGAATGTATGTGTATGTTTATACATGTATGTTCATATGCACATGTAATATACACATATAATACTTCTAGTTATATATGTATACATACATATATTCACATATATTCATTAATGTATGAATTCATAGTCATATACTTACATATACACATATATGTATGCATATGTACATATATACACATATGTACATACATGTGTATATATGCATAATTATATATCCTGTATATGTATATATATGTGAATATTTGGGTATATATGTTACACACACACACAAACACACACACACACATACACACGGAGCCAGGCACCAGGGCTAATGCTTGTAATCCTAGCTACTCAGTAGGCTGAGATCTCACTATTGTGGTTCAAAGCCAGCCAGGGTAGGAATGTTTCTGAGACTCTAATATCCAATTAACCACAAAAAAACAGAAGTGGCACTATGGCTCAAAGTGGTAGAGCACTAACCTTGAGCAAGCAGAGCTCAAAGACAGTGCCTGAGTTCAGGACCAGAGACCAACATAAGAATAAAAAAACATAACTGAAGAATAATATAAAGGCACCCATATGTACATATATTTCTCTCTCTTTGGTATGAAAATTTCACTAGGGCACAACCTATGTTAGAGGCCTGTTTGACTTCTCATTGCATAAGCCTAGAATGTTCAACAACACAGTCCTCTTTCTAGTTTTTTTAAATTCATGTTAAAGATTTTTATTTATTTATTTTTAATAATTTATATGTTTTTATTGTTATGCGATGTACAGAGGGCTTATAGTTGCGTAACTTAGGTAAGGAGTACATTTCTTTTTTAACAGTTTCACCCCTCCTCTCTTTTTCTCCCAGTTTTTCCCACCCAGTCCCCCTCCACCACAAGTTGCATTTGTAACTTTGAAATATTCCCTACAAAAATTTCTTTTCTAAATAACTTCAAATAACTTAGCTAAAACAATGTTTTCATACTGAAGACCAATATACTTACTAAATTACATTATTTGGTGTGCAAATCTAAGATAATATTTTACTGCTTGAGTACAATTTCACATATTAATGAAAACTGAAATAAAATCCAAGTTTTATACCTATTCTTTCTTTTATCTCTAAGAAATTTTAAATGTATCTAAAGTTTTGTTTTCAAGTTATGATAGGATATGTAGTCTGATAAGGCAGCTGCATAAATAGATGCATATGTTAAGATATTTTAAACTATATTTATGTTCCTGGATTAACAAATTGTCATTGTGCATTTTACAATCAGTACTGAAAATCTTGGTATATATCCAATAAACTTTTGGAAACCTGAATGCAAAGTGATCTTTAATTTTCTTACTATGTATTGCTTTATGAACCTTTTCTGTTTTTCTGAAACATCCAATATGACCACATGGTTTAATTTATATTTCATTGCCACTTTTAACTTGGCTCATTTTGCTTGAATTTGCACTTACCTCAAAATTTACACAGAGTAAGAGAGTATCTGCTCTCTTTATGAATCTATTACACCACTGAACTAATAAGATATGTGTATAATTTTTGAGTATCATATGTATAATTTTATTTTGAACATCATATTTGGCAAGTACAGCCTTCCCTAAAGGGTTGTCATTAAACAGATCAGTGACTGAAAATATAGGCTTCACATTCTTGCTGGTTCAGCAATATGTGGCTATGTGGCATTTTAATTTAAATTAAATTAGCCAATATACATGAAAGCACTTTGTGAATGGTAAAGCACTCTACAAAGGCTATCTAGCTATTTAATTAAATTTTTGACATCTGGTATCAGGTTTCAAGTGGAAATGAAACAAAGAATTATTTTAGGAAGTGCTGTCTTAGGTCATTCACAAAAATGTGCCAGAACTCAATGTCTACTCTCTCCAATATTATTAAATATTTGACCACTTTTCAATAATTTAATTATCTATTTAGTCATTGTTTTCAGTAACTTAGCCTCAGAAGAATTTTTCTAGAAAATAACCCTTGTAGTTTAAATATATCCTGAGATTTAGGAAAAGTAAACTTTCTGGCAATATAAGAAATTCACTGTATAATTATTAATTTGAAAATAAATGATAAAGTATCTGTTATAGATATGCCCTAAATTACTATAAGCCTTCATTCAATTACAATGAAATCCAACTCATTAGTACTGTGAACTTCTGCTTCCTTGGTTACTAAAATAGGGTGAAGAAAATCACAATGGCCAATAGTTCTCAGCAACTGTTTAATGGGAATTATGGGAATTAGTTGAGGGCCTCTAACAAAAAGTGAAAAATAGGACATGCTTGTGGCTTGTCTCAGAGTGGCCTTTTTAATCTCTGGAAGATTGCTTTTATCTTTCTTGGTCTTTCCTTCCCTCCCTCCCTCCCTCCATCCCTCCCTCCCTCCCTCCCTCCCTCCCTCCCTCCCTCCCTCCCTCCCTCCCTTCCTTCCTTCCTTTCTTTTTCCTTTATTTTTGTTTGGCAGTAGTGGAGTTTGATCTAAATGGCTTGTGCTTGCTAGGCACGTGCTCTACCACTTGACCAGTCCTTCAAGTTTTCATTAATTTTCAAATGGTTTCTTGCAAGTTTGCAAATTAGACTGGACTGTGATCCATCTACTACTGCTTTCTATGTATCTGGGATTCCAGGTGTATGCCATCTCCACCAGTTTCTTCTTTATGGTTGAGGTGGAGGCTCATGAACTATTTGCCTGGGCTGACCTTGGAGAACCACATTCCTCAGAGTTTATGTTTCCTAAGCATCTAGGATCACAACGATGAGCCACAATATCCAATTCCATTACCTTTCATATCCCACATCTCCTTATGTCACACATCTGTTATGCACATCACTCATCAAAACTTCATTTTCAGTAAGCAGGAAGAGTCTCTAGATAATGATAAGGGAATGATATCTCACAGGAAAAATTCCTCACTTCATCGTGGGTTATACTTTTAGTGATAGCATCTGGCCTCTGTTCTCATTTTCTCTGCATGTGTCAGACATGGTTGTGTTCCCAGATAATTACTAATACCAGGAATATTTTCTTCAACCAAAATTGGTATCAACTATTTATCTAGTCATACATTCAGTGTCTACAAGTATGTGTCTATATGTTGACTTTTAATTTATGCAAAAATAGTGTGTGCACCTACTATGTACTCAAAAAATGTCCTGTGCACTGTGGATACCACTGTGAACAAATCAAAGTTCATGATTGTGTGAAGTTTATATATTAGGTATATACCAAAAATGAAGTAATTGTAATGCATACATAATGAGAAATATATGCTATATATGAGTGCTATTTATTCTAGGAGTCAACTAATAAATTAAGTTAGATGGCCATAGAGATTCCACAAAATACAGATATTATGTCCAAATTTCCTAATAAGGTACTTGATAAAGTGACAGAGGTAAGTATACAGACTACACAAGGAAAGTTTAAAAGGGACAATATAAGGTATTCATAGAAATGACAAAACACAGTCAAATCCCATGAGTTCAAAATCTAGTTCGCCAAATAT
Source organism: Perognathus longimembris pacificus (assembly GCF_023159225.1). Classification (NCBI taxonomy): domain Eukaryota; kingdom Metazoa; phylum Chordata; class Mammalia; order Rodentia; family Heteromyidae; genus Perognathus; species Perognathus longimembris. The sequence continues at coordinate 55,166,744 of NC_063188.1, forward strand.
AGCTGTAGTTCCTCGGTTGGGTTATATATTTTCCTGGACTTCATTCTCCTCTTCTGGAAACTGGACTCTGCACTGATAATGATTCCATGTGGTTTCAGTGATTATTAAATGATACAAAACATACAAAAAGTTTGATACATACTAAGCACCGGTTTTCATTAATATCAATGCTTTTGATAGCTTTCCTAGAAATACTTTGCATTTATATACCATCTTTTCTTTTCTTTTCCTTTTTTTCTCTTTTGGTCATGTGGCTTGAACACTGGGCCTTGGCACTGTCCCTGAGCTCTTAAGCACAAGGCTAGTGCTTTACCACTCAAGCCATGGAGCCACTTCTGGTTTTCTGGTGGAAAATTGGAGATAAGTGTCTCAAGGATTTTCCTGCCCAGGCTGGCTTTGAACCTGGATCCTCAGATCTCAGCCTCTAGGCATGGTGCACTATTACCTGGCAACCTGGCATATCATCTTTTTTCATATGCCATTTTTTAATCAACATTAATGCATACAGTGTGACCTATGATTAATTAAGGAGAGAACTACTTTTCACCCAAGTCAGGCTCAGACATCACTTTGGTATCAAATTAAGTCTAGATCACAGATGCATAGAAGGTCATATCAATTTCTAATGCATTTATTTGACTATTAGTTGATTAGAGTTCAATTTTTAATATCATAGTCCATTTTGTTTTGGACTTAGAGGATATATGCTGTCCCGGATGTGGAGTAGACTGAACTTCTATCTCATGCTATACAGATGGTTTGGGTGATTTTCTGTCTACTTCAGTCATATACTTACATGTATGGTAATAGACAGGGCCAAGGCTTATTGGTAGAGTTTCATTATTACTCTGGATTTCATAATTGAATTGATCTTATTTTAGTATAGTAGTAGATAAGTACTACCTCCCAGAATTCCCACATTAACAAAATGGTTGAGACTTGTAGTATACCAGGAGACCATTTGTGTCCCCTCAACCCCGAAGTTCTGTCCTTAAAGATACTTACATTTCAAGCTTAGATTACTTTGTTTGTTACTGATTTATAAAAAAAACGTTATAATCATTTTGATGCAGAAACCATAAACTTAAAGGCTATGTTAGTATGTCTCTATGCATTTCAGTAACCATTAATTACTTGCATAGCCTAAGGAGTTTGCTTGATTCTGGATAGACTATAAAAATGTAAAAGGCATATATATTGACATTTAGAAACTTACACTCTAAAAAAGGAGGCTAGGAAAAGTACACTGAAACAGCAACAATAGGTGTTATAGAGGAGAGTAAAGGTAAGATATAAACAAGTATAAAAAGTGTTCGGCTGCAGGAAGTAAATAAACACTATATAGAAGTAGATTGAAAACAAAATGATAGGTAAAGTACAATTTGAGATATGACTTAAAGCATGGTTGACAAAATCACTGGAAGGAAATTGTAGGAAGAATGAATGCTATTGGTTGTGACCAGAAATTTTGGAGTAGTTCTTTTTTTTACATACACCAAAGGATAAGTGAATGGAAGGAGAAATAAGCGAGATCCAATGAAGCCAGATTATTGAGTACTATGAATGTCAGACATGATATTTTAAACTTAATTATGGAAGTATCAAGAAAGTTTATTAATAGTGTCTTAGTTATAAACTAAAATGTCTCTAGTAGTGGTATGTAACATAATTCAGGCTGGGAGATGAATGGACAAAAAAGGAGAAGCAAGACAAGTTTGCAGTGGTAGGAGACTGGGGTTTAAAGCAATTTGGTAGTATAGATAATGGAATTAGCTCTTGTAGAAGAATAATTTGTGAACTTTGACAAGTGATTTCATGTGTGGGGTGATGGAAATGTATAATGTAGATGACTATAATGTTTTGTACTGGAAAGAACTGGAGAAATGGTGATGCCATGAATAAAATTAAAATGAGTAAATCCTGATTTTCTTCATATAGTGCTTAAATAACTTCAAGAGAGAGTGGATACTTTCCTAGTAATCTAAGGAGAGATATAGGATATTTTAAAGAAACGTATAGTCAGAAGCCAGAAATGTTCCAAATTCAAATCCTTCGTGGCTGTGGAAAACATGTAAATTCTAGAAATGTCAGTGTTGTTAGTCTGAAGAATGCTGCTAATCACAGTACTTACCTCATGATGTTGCTGTGCAGATGATTGTAATCTATTTTATATTATTTAACACCTAAGTTATTATTTAAGAAAATGACAAATGTCACATTAAGAGTATGTTTGTTTTACATTTGAATCAATATATGATAATATAGTAAAATACTACGAATCAAGATCTTATCAAAATAAAGGCACAGGTATGCATATTAAAATATTTTTATGGAAAACATAAGAAAATAAGAAGAAATTGTGAAGGAGAAGGGTGTGAAGATAAGTAATTCTACATCACCCCTCAAACTGTTCTGAAGTCTAAAATCTTTCCCCTGGTCCAGACTGCTATTAGCAGTTAATGGCTAGTTTGCATATTAAAACTCACCAACAAATTGTTTCCACCCTACCATTGAACTTCAAAAAATGTGAAGTGCAAGGGTTAACAAACTTAAACATTTAAAGAGTCATGAAATGGACTGTTTCCGCTTTCCATCTGGCTTTTATCAATTGTAAGTCAGTTTCAGAAGGACTGCTACACAATCAAAACACACAATCTCCCTAGTCAGATAATTCAATTTTATAAATGAATTACTTATGTGGCTATAAGTAAATACATTCCAATGCATGAGGATATCGGCTGCTGTCAATGAGATAATCAAATCCAGGAGAAAAGGCTATCATTGTAAACACTTTAAACTAAAAAAGGCTCCAAATTTCTGGAGTATGATAAATCAAAAAAAAAAAACCCAAAACATTTCAGCCTTACAAAAAAGGGCATGTTAAAAAAAAAATTCAGCACAGAGGCACAAGGTCAACTGAACAGACATTAAAAGAGAGCCATTTATTTTGTTAGAAAAAGCAAATGGGTTGAGAAAAAGCAAAATGCTATCCTATACTACTGCAGTGTCTGGAAAACATGCAGTCATGCCAAAAGAAAGTGAATATTGCCCCAGCAGGTGACTCGGATCTCTGAAAGACAGCACAAAATAAACGAAAGCACTTCAGAGTTTGACAAACCTAAATATGAATCCTGACTTTTTGACTTTGCCAGCTGTATGACCTTGGGCAATTTACTTAACCTCTGTGACCTTCAATTTCTTCACAGATATGTTGGAGGAAATAATATCAACCTTTTAGGATTAGACCAAGGATGATGGGATAACATACCTGTAAAGTAAGTAGAATAGTACCTGGTACAAAGAATGTACTCAAAGAATAAGTAGCTCTTTGTAATTGTCTTCTGTTCCTTACAGAATTTATCTAAAGCAATTTGAGCTCTTGGCCTGTTCCTGCCTTTTGTGAACAAGCTATAAAGTAGACTAAATGTTAGTGTTTTTATACCAGTATGTATGCCAAAAACATTAGTTCACGTATGGTAATATAGAAAAGTATACTTTCTGTTGGAGAATTTTTCATTTTCTCCAGAGCTTTCTCATTTATTAAATTATGTAATTCTTAAAACAAACGTGTGGTTAGCAGAGAAGATATTTTATCCCCATTTGACAGATAAAAAGTAATCTTTGAGTGATTATTTTGTGCTTTCCTAAATTAGCACAACTGAGACAATCAGACCTTCTAATGTCCTGTCATAACAAAATCACACATTTTTAAATTACTGATGATTTTTCCAATGTCAAAAGTATCTATTTTGGCTTTGCATGAGACAATTCTATTTCTTTTTCTTTACAAATCTGGAATGTACATTGACATTATCTAGTAAATGAATTTAGACAAATTCAAGCACTATTTTCCTCTTAAAATCTGATGAAAACTTTCACTTCAATTACAAATATGATCAATGATTATTTGATAAGACTTTGTAACAGGAAAGTGCTATAATGTCACAGTTAAAATGTATTTCTCTTTATATTGTTAATACTCCAGTCATATTTCAGTATCTGTTGTCTTTCTGTTTTGAAAATAGCCAAACTACTTTGTCATACACAAGGACAAATTTCCAATTTACTTATTCTAGCCTATGATTTACAAATATAAGAATGTGTTACTTTACCTAATTAAAAACATGTATAGTATTTTCTGATAGTTTGATATTAACATGCCAGAAACAAAATTTTATAAATAGGATTGCTTTCAGTTGATTAGAGGTTTGGGTTTATTGATTCTATTTGATTGTAAATAAGTAACTTCTCAGATTCAGATTTCTTCATTGTTGAAATGAGAGAAATCACTTTTAGCTCCTAAATTAAATGAGTCTATGCTACACCAGATGTTTTCATGTATTTATGCTGCTAAAACAAACTTATCTAAGACTGTGTCATTTATAAAGAACAAAAATTTTGTTCTTGGGATGGGATGTAGCTCAGTGGAAAAGTGGTTGCCTTACAAGTGCAATGTCCTGGGTTTAATTACCACTACCAAAAAAATAAAAGACCAAAATAAAATACAGCCAAAAACCCAAACAACAACAACAACAAAACCAAACTTAATTCTTAAAATTATAGGGTTTGTAATTCCAAGGCACAGGTGCATTCAGTTTTCTGTTGAGGGTTGTTCTTAGCTATTATCATATTTTCTTTCTGTCTTCTCCAGAGGGGATAAACAACTAGTCTTCACATGGCAGAAGGCAAATGGGTAAGAGAATTGAGCACTGCCTTAAGCCATTCATGAAGGGGGAACCCTGCTGACCTGAGCACATGGATACTAACAGCATATATTGCCAATTAAATTTCCACACCTGCGTTTTAAAGGTGACATACTCAAATAGTAACAGTAATTAAAAACTATTTATACTCTTTAGTATAATATATTGAATAATCCAGTATTTTCCACATTAGCCTCCAGTACTGGGTATTGCATTTAGGGCCTGGATACTATTCCTGAGCTTTTGCACTTAAGGCTACTGCTTTACCACTTGAGCCACAGCTCTGCTTTCAGATTTTTGGTGGTTAATTGGCGATGAGTCTCTCAGACTTTCCTACCTGGCTGGCTTGAAACTGCTGTAATCCTCATATCTCAGCTTTCAGAGTAGCTAGGATTACAGCCATGAACCTCTTGGACTCAGACAGTATGTTTTAAATCTCAATTCATGTAAATTATCAAGAATTCTTCAAAATCATGTGTGAATTTCTGTAGATTACCTTAGAGTTTCCATTTTAACTCTGTATGAGTGACCAATATGACGTCTAAATCTTTTCAGCTATCTCTAAATTAGCCTATCTTTAATCATAAATTTATTTTGATTTGGAAAACATAGTTGTAAATTGTTACAAAACAGGCAGTATCAGACAATAGACATATTCAGAATTGCTTGCCTATCATTTGTGGTTTTTTTTTTTTCAAAAAAATGACATAATGAAGATAAAAGACATACTGTTTTTATTTATGCTGGTCCTGTGGCTTGAACTCAGAGCCTGAGCACTACGCCTTAGCATTCTTTACTGAAGGATAGCACTTTACCACTTGAGTCACGGTTATAATTCCACCTTTTAGGTGATATTGGAGATAAGAGTCGAAAAGACTTTCCTGCCCAGACTGCCTGCCTTTAAACCTTGGTCCTCAGCTCTCAGCCTCCTGAGTAGCTAGGATTACAGGTATGAGCCACCAGCACCCAGGGTTAGACAGTTTCCTATTTAAGGAAAGACTAGTAAGTGATATGTATTGAAATAACAGTAAGCATACTTAAAACAAATATCATTTTTGGTTGCCATCTAGAGTTTCCTACAAAAGAGAATATTACAGTGTATAAAGAGGAAAAACACATTAAAATGGTTCCTTCATTATCTACCTTCTTCCATGATGCACTTAAAATGAAAATAAAAGTAAAATAAAGTAAAGTAAAAATAAGAGACATGTGTGGAGACATGTGTGGAAGTAGGTTAAATCTGTAGTTCACATTAAACATGGTCAAGAGTTGATAAACAGAAGACATAAGTAGTAAATTTAGACTTAAATAAATTAGTGTGATGTTGCTCTAGAATCACGAAATATGACTTTAAATCTTGCCTTTTCCATCTGTGTAATCTCATTCAGACTGTCAATCTCAAACTTAGTTTCTCATTAGTAAAAACAGTCATATCTACAGTACAAGATTGGAATGTATTAAATAAAGCAATACCACAACATGCTTCTCTGACATGTATCAAGAATTTCATAGCCGTTAACTATCATAGCAGACATTTTATTGCTTACCAAACACACATGTCCACCTTCATATTTCCTTGACCTTTGCAGTTAGGTGAGGTTGTGTGGTATTACATAAGCCTCTCATAGACTGTAAGGGAAAGAAATGTACACCACTTCTGGACCAAAACCTAAGTGTGGCTCTTTCTAATTTCTTCTGTTCCTTTGCCTTGTTGATCAAGGAGGTCTTGTGTTGCAGGTAGTATAGCTATGGGGTGGTACAACCTCTCCAGAATCATCACTGAATTCCTGAATAAGAAGCAGGGGACTCTGATGATCCATGCTGGGTATGTACCACAAAGGAATAATAAAGTAGATTGTTTGAAGTCGTTAAAACATGAGGGTTACTGGGCACTGGTGGCTCACGTCTGTAATCTGAGCTACTCAGGAGGCTGAGACCTGAGGATCATGGTTGGATGCCAGCCTTGGCAGAAAAGTCCCTATTAGACACTTATCTCCAACTAAGCACTCAAAAACTGGAAGTGACGCTGTGGCTCAAGTGGTTGAGCCTTGAGCACAAAGTGGCTCAAGGACAGCACCCAGGTTCTGAGTTTCTGAGTTCAAGCCCCACAACAACAATTGATTTAGATGCCATTATTATTATCAACATCCAAATCTGTGTAATGATATGGTAGAAAGTGCAGATAGAAATGGGCTTTTTTTTTTTTTTTTGCCAGTCCTAGGCCTTGGACTCAGGTCCTGAGAACTGTCCCTGGCTTCTTTTTGCTCAAGGCTAGCACTCTGTCACCTGAGCCACAGTGCCACTTCTGGCCATTTTCTGTATATGTGGTGCTGGGGAATCGAACCCAGGGCTTCATGTATACGAGGCAAGCTCTCTTGCCACTAGGCCATATTCCCAGCCCTGAAATGGGCTATTTCTGTGATTAAGCATTAGATTGAGGAAAAATCATTATTGATATAATAATGATATATAATAAATAATAATGTATCGATTCATACATTTCACAAATGTAGATAAAATTAAATGATCTTCCTCACAAGACTTTTGTGAGAACAAAAATATAGGTAAGTGCTTGTTTACCTAGGATCATCCAGATACCAAAGGCTCATTCCTGGCTGAAATCTAAGGCTAACAGTTCAAAGCCGGCCCGGGCAAGAACTTGTGAGATTATTATATCTAACTGACCACCCACACTCAAAGGACTTGGCGGTGCTTAAGTCCAAAAGTGAAGCTCAAGTAATATTGTGGCTCAAGTGGTAAAGTGCTAACTGAGCAAAAAAACTCAGGGACCACACCCAGGCCCTGAATTCTGGAACATACACACAGGCACACATACAGGTTGTGATCATACAGAAACATAAGTTCTTACTTCTTCCACTGAGGATATTATCTCTGAAAGCCTATAGATGGATCTGAAGAGTAGTAGTTCCTCAGTACTAAGAACATTTATTTGCTTATTTCCTAGGTCAAGATGAATACTGTGTTCGTTTCTGCATTGCTTTCCTATAATACAAATAAATTATTTAAACCATAAAGGAACGATCTTGAGAACGTTATTAAATACTACTAGCAACAGACCTTGTACAATTTCTTAGTATCATAGAATACTACATAGCTGAAAACTTCATTAGATATAATCAGTCTAGTCCAACTGGATCAATTTTATAAATGACTGAATTTTCACCAGCTGGCAAACGACAGTTCTTGAATAACTCTAGATAATAATGCTGTCATTTTCCTGATGCTATTATTAATTTCATCATTTTAGTTTGCCTTTATGCTTTCACTTACCTTTTATTCTAGGTAACTTATCTACTGTCTTGAAGATGCTCTAACTTAAAAGACATACCTATAGGGCTGGGGATATAGCCTAGTGGCAAGAGTGCCTGCCTTGGATACACGAGGCCCTAGGTTCGATTCCCCAGCACCACATATACAGAAAACGGCCAGAAGCGGCGCTGTGGCTCAAGTGGCAGAGTGCTAGCCTTGAGCCGGAAGAAGCCAGGGACAGTGCTCAGGCCCTGAGTCCAAGGACCAGGACTGGCCAAAAAAAAAAAAAAAAAAAAAAAAGACATACCTATAGGAATTGATTAATTGATATATAAAACCATTGATTAATATAAAGTATCAAATTAGGTACTGTGAAACATTGAATGGCAAATTATGAGCAATAATCTCACTTTCACTAATGATCTCAAATCCAACTAGCAATGATGCATTATTTTTAAACCCAAAATACTTTTAGCACCATTCTAATAAAATAAAAATATATCTTCCTAGAATGAATGAAATTTTTAAAAGAAGTGTCCATTGAATATTTTTGTTTTATTTTTAAATAACTATATATAAAAATATGAGGGGGTTTTACTGTGATAATTCCATGCATGTGCATGCTACACTTTGAGCAAGTTCTTTCCCTCTATCATATTCTGTTCCTTCTATCTCTCCTCCCGTTCATCCTTTTTTTGTGCCAGTCTTGGAGCTTAAACTCAGAGCCTGGGCACAGTCCCTGAGCTTTTTTCTCAAGGCTAGTTTTCTACCTCTTGTGCCACAGCTACAAATCTGGCTTTTTGGTGATTAATTGGAAATAAAAGTGTCACAGGCTTTACTGCCCGATGTGGCTTTGAACTACAATCCTCAGATCTCAGCCTCCTGAGTAGTTAAAATTATACTTATGAGCCACTGGCTCCTGGCCCTTTTCCCCTTTTTTTGCCAGTCCTGGGCCTTGGACTCAAGGCCTGAGCACTGTTCCTGGCTTCTTTTTTTTTTTTCAAATTTTTATTATCAAACTGATGTACAGAGAGGTTACAGTTTCATACGTTAGGCACTGGATACATTTCTTGTACTATTTGTTACCTCTTCTTTTTGCTCAAAGCTAGCACTCTGCCACTTGAGCCACAATGCCACTTCTGGCCATTTTCTATATATGTGGTGCTGGGGAATTGAACCCAGGGCTTCATGTATACAATGCAAGCACTCTTGCCACTAGGCCATATTCTCAGCCCCCCTTTTTCCTTTTAAAAGCAGTGCTTAGTGGGTTTCATTGTGCTGTCTTCACATACATACACACACACACACACACACACACACACACACACACACACACATACACACACATGCATACACACATAATGTATTTCAATTTTCTTTATTCCTCAGTATTCTTTTTCTTTTTCTTTCCATACTATACATAAGGAAGAATTTGACAGGTTAATAGATGCAGTGTCATTAAAATAGCAAGTATAAATGTCCTGTCAATTAATGGGATTAAACCCTTTCTTCTGGGTAAGTATCCAAAGTAAGAGATCAGCCAACAGAAATAAATTGATAGATGTGATAAAAGAAGTTATTTTACAGCATATTATCACTAATGTCCTAAAAGGTGACAGTGATCTCATGGAATGTTTAGTTCTTAACATCTTTTTTTTTTTTTTTTTGGCCAGTCCTTGGCCTTGGACTCAGGGCCTGAGACCATCCCTGGCTTCTTCCCGCTCAAGGCTAGCACTCTGTCACCTGAGCCACAGCTCCCCTTCTGGCCGTTTTCCATATATGTGGTGCTGGGGAATCGAACCCAGAGCTTCATGTGTAGGAGGCAAGCACTCTTGCTACTAGGCCATATTGGGGCTGGGGATACGGCATAGTGGCAAGAGTGTTTGTCTCCTTAACAGCTTTTTTTTTTTTTTGGCCAGTCCTGGGCCTTGGACTCAGGGCCTGAGCACTGTCCCTGGCTTCTTCCCGCTCAAGGCTAGCACTCTGCCACTTGAGCCACAGCACCGCTTCTGGCCGTTTTTTTTTTTTTTTTTCTGTATATGTGGTGCTGGGGAATCGAACCTAGGGCCTCGTGTATCCGAGGCAGGCACTCTTGCCACTAGGCTATATCCCCAGCCCCTTAACAGCTTTCTTTACTGCTAGGTTGTCTATGAACAAATGCCATGAAAAAAATAGAAACAATCTCACAGATGTCTTTGTCTGGGAAACTTATTTGCTTGACATGGGCTTTCACACAATAACCCAGGGGTATCTTTTGATAGACTCAAGAGACTACATCAGAAATACTTAATGATGGGTCATTTCAGTTTATCAAAAGCTATGATTATTTTTACTTACTACCTAATCCATAGGGCAGCAAGGGCTGAAAAATCCTCCTCCATCTCTCCGTAGTGACTCAGAATGGCAGTAGTATGTCATGTCTGATGACATTCCCGATAGATAGACATAGTTAATATATTGTATGACTTTTGGTATTTATTTTTGTATTATCTAAAAATATATTTTATATGTATTACATAGAAAGATGTAAAGGAAATAGCAATTTTTTAATATTTTCTTTTCAGTGCACATATATGAAATCTTTATTAAGTATAAGTTGTCTTCATAAGTGAATTGTTGCTGTTGTTTTTGTCAGTCCTGGGGCTTGGACTCAGGGCCTGAGCACTGTCCCTGGCTTCTTTTTGCTCAAGGCTAGCACTCTACCTCTTGAGCCACAGCGCCACCTCTGGCTTTTTCTACATGTGGTGCTGAGGAATCGAACCCAGTGCTTCAGGTATATGAGGCAAGCACTCTACCACTAGGCCATATTCCCAGCCCCAGAAATAGCAAATGTTGATGCCTGTTTGGACATTTCTTCTTTGATCTTGTTTTTGTCATTTTTAATTGTCTTTATCCAAAAGAGTTAGCCTTATGTTGAAACCAGATCTCTCTAATCTGGGTCCATTACCTTTCAGCATCAGTGTGATTTGAATAAGACCCTAACATTTTTCAGTTTTTCTTAGTTTTCATTTGTTCTATTTCTATCTTCTCTTTTCTGTTCTGTTAGTGATTTACACTATCCCTGTTGTCATTTTTTGTTTGTTTGTATTTTTCCTGGTTTGGACCTTGATAGTGCTAAACAGACATAGAATTGCTGTTCAACAGAACAGGGTGTCACCTCTAGCATATCTATGATGATTTGCTTGATGAGCAAAGGAAGTGAAACAGGTCATAAAATACAGGACAATATTAATTTCTTAAAACAGCTATATTTCCCATAGCTTGTTCTACATAGATGTTTGTCTCTTTCTATGCAGGTAATTGTAAAAAAAATTATTTAGATTTTCTTCCATAGTCTGTTCTCAACAGATTCTACAGTTTGCTCTCAAGATCTCTTAATAGGCACCTTGTCCATGACATTCCCATCTAGGTTTTTCTCAAGCCAACTTGTGCTTTCAATTCACATGACAATATGTGTATTAACTTTACTTGGTACTTCCACAATCTAAGACATCTTCCTTAGAGTTAGGAATCCTTTCTAATTCCAAGTGGCTAAATAACTTGTGAAAGAAGCAATGCTATATTTTATATAAGCTGAAATATGAATTTTTGGTTCTCAGATATGCTGCCTAAAGTTGGTTTTCTCTAAATTATGATTCCTATGTATTCTCACTGTGATATGATCAAATGTTGTCTGCCCTTCAAGATACTCTCCTTAAAATCATTTGTTGTTTCCTGTGAAAACTGAAGAGTTGAATAAGTTTTTAAAAATAAGTTAGCATTATTATATATTGTGAAAGTGTTAGAAATAATGCCATATGATGCCCTATAATGGAATTAGAATACAATGGTAGCATGGTAGTCCAGCTAACACTGATACCTACTGATTGAAAAACCTACAGTGCAATGATCACATTTCAAAAGGATTCGTTTATTGTACCATGATTCAAAAGGGACATTGTCTAATTAGTATATCTTAAGTGATGATCAAGATCTGGAAATATGGTCATATAAAGAAAGTTTGAAGGAATCTATAATACAAGGACTAGATAAGAACATGCCATGTAAAACCATACATTTTGGGGGGGGTATTTGTTTTGTTTTATTTCTCTCGTATTCCCTTCCTGTGGTTGTACCCCTGCTATCACTGTATCTTATCTAAGTACCCTGGATACTGTACATATGGGTATTAGAACTATGGAAGGGAAAGGGAATATCAAAACCAAGTGACAAAGGATAAAAAGACAAACCATTCAACAAGCAATACTTACAAAACCATTTGGTGTAAATCAACTGTATAAGTCATGGGAGGAGAGGGAAAATGGGAGGAGGAGGGGGGAAATGAAGGAGGAGGAAACAAATTGAATAAGAAATGTACTCACCGCCTTACATATGAAACTGTAACCCCTCTTTATTTCACTTTGACAATAAAGAAAAAAATAAAAAAAAGAATTGACTTAGGTACATAATAGCTATCGCCACATACTTAAAAAAAAAGTTCATTATGGAAGAAGTGTTACTTGATGGGGCAGTTCCAGTTTTAACCACTAGAATAAATTGGATAAATTGGGTAGAAGTTAGCAAGGAAAGATTTAATTTAGCTCAAGAGAAACTTTTGAATAAAGATGTCATCCAACCAAACAGGTTGTTTTAGGTTATAGGTTACCATTGAAGGAATGTTCAATTAGAAATAGGACTGTCCCCTACAGATAATCACACACACACACACACACACACACACACACACACACACACACACACACACCAGAAACCTACTTTCTGCCACGAGGGACCCTTCTAAGACCAATGTTCTATGAATTTAAGCATTCTATTTGTAGTCATAGAAAAAAAAACATGCTTTCTCACATCACAGAGAAAAGGGAAAACATTTTTTGAGTATTCCAATAGGATTAATATTGGTTCAAATGCATCATGATTCAGTTAACTCTACTAGCATTGTGTCCCCTATCATTTACATGTTCCAAAGTAAATAAATTTCAAAAGCTTGTCAATTGGCAATGCTAAAGATACCCTGGATTGTACTTTTATTTCTGCCCCTGTATTGCCTACCAAAAATAGATTTACACAAGAATCTGGAGTCAATTACTATAATACAGTTAAACAACATTATAATGTCAATATTCCACACACCAAATATTTATAAGACATTAATATTTACATTTATTAATTGAACTTGATGAGAATGTTTCTGGAAAGAACAGAGTGGAAAACGATATACTTGGGAAGGAATCAGAATTTTTTTTTCCTGTTTCTGATGCCAGATGATGAAATTACAGAATGCAATGCAAAAAAGTTTGAAGCATGGCAGCAGTGTCTAAAATGACTCCAGACATTACAACTGTTTATTTCCTCTATTTGCATCCCTCTATAAAGCAAAAAGAGAAGACATTTCCAATCATATGCAGTTAATTCAGCAAATTTCAGTGTTAATACTTTAGCAGGGAAATGTGAGAGATTAAAGTTTTTATGTTTTATGGAAACAAGAAGTTTATAATACTGAGCTAATGTGGTGAAACGTTCAAAGCTACATTTAGTGATTTATGTAGTGCAGATGAAGAGTCATGAAAATAAAAAAAAATGGTCAGCATTCTTCCCAGTTCTTATGTTTGAAATCATTAAGTGGAGCAATGAAACCCATGAGATTCCTAATGATAAATAGATGCAATTCTTTTTTAAATGTGAACAGGGCTGGGAATATGGCCTAGTGGCAAGAGTGCTTGTCTCGTAAATGTGAAAATAAATCTCCTGTGATCCTCTAGTTTCATTAGTTTTCACCTGGAAAGCTTTATTGGTGATGACAGCTGACAGACATGCCTTACAATCATCATGATTTTGAAAAGTAGTTTGCATATTTTGGCACTTTATCTTAGAAAGAAACTGAAATATGTTGCTGCCAACATTCCACAAATTATACCTTTAAAAGTCTCTCTTTTGATGTTTCCACTATTTCACTTCAATATTCCTGGAAAATCCTAGAATAAGAACAGTTATGCATTCCCCAAAGAACAGCCTCCAGTAATCAGCCCTTAAAAAGTTCAGGAGGTCCTATTTTCATGGGGGAAGTGCTTTAATCAAGATTAATTTTTTTCCAGTTTTCAGTAATCGGAGCACTTCCTGAATTTTCCTCAACCCAGCTTTAGGATGAAATTATCAAATTTCCATGGCAATTAAATGAAAAAGTATGAGTGTAGGGATCATTCTGTACAATAGTCTTCAAGATACAAGTGAAATTAACTAAGGGAAAAAAGTACAGGATTTGCTATGAAAGCCATAGTATCATAAAATACAAGTCTGTGGCACAGCTCCTACATTGTGAAAGAGATTTGCGTTCTTTCAAGATGTATCTCCTGGTTTTCTCTATATGCAACCAAAGATAGCTCTGAACAAAATGAATATCTTTTTTGTGAAAATTGTTTAAAGATTTTATTTACCCTCATTTTATTTATATCAGTTAGTTTTACAAGGTAGTTTCAGTTTGACAAGTCCATAATGCAAACAATGTACTCACCCCTTGCTTATTCTCTCCTCTCCCCTCTATTGCTTCCTAAACAAGGTCAATAAGCTTCATTGCCCCATTTTATACTTATATAAAAAGTATTTTGACCATATTCACAGTCCCTCACCCTCTCTGCCCTAACCACACTAGAATCCACACTCATGACAGGTTTTTTGGTTTGTTTATTAATTTTTATTATATTATCAGTCCTGGTGCTTGAACTCAGGATCTGCATTCTGTCCCTGGGCATTTTTTGCTCAAGGCTAGTGCTCTACCACTTGAACCCACAGCTCCACTTCTGTTTTTTTTGTGTGTGTGTGTGTGCTTAACTGGAAGTGTGTCTCATGGACTTTCCTGCCCAGGCTGGCTTTGAACTGTGATCCTCAGATCTCAGCCTCCTGAGTAGCTAAGATTACAGGTGTGAGACACCAGCACCTGGCTTGTTTTACATTAGTTGATGAGTATCAACTACATGGTTAAACTACATGGTTTTTTGGGGGGTGGAGGCTGTGTCTTGAATTTAGGGTTTGAGAGCTGTCCCTGAACACTTTTACTCAAGGCTATCACTCTGCCTCTTGAGCTATAGCTCTACTTCCAGCCTTTTTTTTGGCGGTTACTTGGAGATAAGAGTCTTATAGACTTTTCCTGCTCAGGCTGGCTTTGATCCACAATCCTCAGATCTCAGCCTCCTGAGTAGCTAGGATTGCAGGTGTGTGCCACCAATGCCTGGATAAGCTACATATCATATTTCAAGAGTTTTCATCATGGTATCGCAAATCTGCATATACTGTACTTTAATCAGATTGTGTTTACATACATGTTTACCTTTTTAAGTCTAGTGACCCTATATCAATGAAAATATGTGACTTTTGTACCCTTGAACCCTAGTTACTTTGCTTAATGTGATGGTCTTAAGATCTATCTGCTTCAATGCAAACACTGTTTTCCTCTTCCTCTCCCTTCTCGTCCCTCCTCCTCCTCTTCCTCTTCTTCTTCCTCTTCTTCCTCCTCCTCTTCTGTTTCTTCCTCTTCTTCTTTCTCTACTTTCTCTTCTTTCTCTTCTTCCCCTTCTCCTCCTCCTCTTCCTCCCCCCCCACCTCCCTCCTCCTCTGGCACTGTGCCACAGCACCACCTCTGGTTTTCTTATGGTTAATTAGAAACAAAAGTCTCACTGCCTTTCTTGCCCAGGTTGGCTTTGAACTGTAATCATCTTATCTCTGCCTCCTGGGTGGCTAGGATTACACACGTGATCCACCAGCACCTGGCTATTTTATTCTTCTTTATGGCTGAATAGTATTCTATTTTATTAGATATACTACATTATATACTAATATGTTATATTTATTATATTATATAATATAACTATATGTATGTATTAATCAGTACTAGGATAGCTGGACTGTTGCAACAGCTTGGCTGGTGTAAGTACATCTATTGTATCTTGACTTATATTGCTTTGGAAATATGTCCACATATGATATTGCTAGATCATATGGGGAGTTTTCTCTTAAGGTTTTTGAGGAAACTTCATATTGATTTCCATACTGTTTACATTAGTTTACATTCCTACCAACAATGTATAAGAATTCCTCTTTCTGAAAACCTCAGTAGCATTTGTGGTGGTTTATTTGCTTAAGGATAGCTATCCTGACTAGGGTGAGATGAAATATCAATGTTTCAATATGCATTTCCTTTGTGGCCAGGGATGTTGAGTATTTCTTTGTATTTATTGTCCATTGTTACTTCTTTCCAAAAGTGGCTAGTCTGTTGAGTACCTTTGCCCATTTCTTAATTGAGTTGTCGATTTTGGAGAGTTTAGTTTGTTGAGTTTCCTGTCTATTCTGGTCATTAATCCCTTGTCAGATATACGGCTGCTTAAGATATTTTCCCATTCTGTAGGCTGTCTTTGAAGTCTAGCCACTATTTTGTTTACTGTTTATAGCTTTTTTAGCTTGGTGCAATTCCATTTGTCAATCCTTTTTCCTGTTTGCTGAGCTATTTGAGTGCTATTCGACAAATCACTGTTTATGTCAATATGTTCCATTGTTTTCCCTATTCTTTCCTATAGAAGTTTCAGAGTTTCAGGTCCTACATTAAGGAATTTTTCTCAATGTGAAGTGACATAAGTTCATGGCAAGATACAGGAATACTTTTATTTTTCTACATGTGATTATCCAGAATGCCAGGCATTATTTGTTGAAGATGCTATCTTTTCTCCAATGTGTGTTTTGACCTCCCTTGTAAAACACACACACACACACACACACACACACACACACGATATAATATGTTTCACCCATGTGGAAGCTACACCTAAAAGACATACATAATTTATGAACATATGTATAATACATTCATGTGTACATAATTATAGATAGATAGAGTATGAGTTTAATTACATGTTCTAGGAATGCTCTATAGATAGAACAGGAACCTAAGTAAGGGAATATTTAGGAGTAGAAAAGGAGGAGGAAAGGGAAAGTTAGTGGAAACGTTTTAGATTATACTGCAACTTTATATGAAAAGAACATAAAGAACCTCAGTGAAAACTGTCCTTCTGTAGAGATTTGAGGAAAAGAGAAACAGACTATCGTGGGAAGTGGGTACTAACAGTAGGGCGATGGGCTAACAGGGTGAAAGAGAATGAATAGGATATACATGATTGGAATATGTTTTATATATATATATATATGCATGGAAATGTCTCTATTAAATTCTCCCTTGTATAAAAATGTCTGCTAATAAAAACAGTTTCAAAAAAACTACAGATAGTAGTCACCATGTTGCCTGGTGAGCAGGAACTGGTTCTTTCTCTCTTCCATTTTCTCCCTACTTTACCCCGTTATACTAAACTAAAACCATGAAATAATATTTTATAAAGAAAATGAGATGGCTTTAGCCACTAGCAAAATTATCCTTTCATCTTTTATTTTATTCCCTTTTCATCTTGAAATCCATATTTCTTTAGTTTAGTCATCTTGCTTCAAATATTTATAGTTCTCTTGACCCTGCCTCCCACTATAATACTCACTGAAAATAAAAACTCAATTTCAGGCATTTTTGGTCTGGATTTAAACCAATATCAGCAAATAGAAATCACACAATTATACGATTTTCACTTTAATCCATGCTCATGATGCTCAAGGAATTTTTCACCTTTTGATGAATTCTTCATATATTTATTTATATCTAACTCCTGGACTTGCAACTTAATCATCTTTTAATTTTTTTTGAAAACATAAAGAAGACACTAAGATAAAAATTATGTCACTGGGTGCTGGTAGCTCATGTCTAATCCCAGCTACTCAGGACGCTGATACCTGAGGATGGAGACCTAAAATTAGCCCAAGCAGACAAAATCCAGGAGACTCTTGTTTTCAATTAACCAAGGCCAGAACTGGAGGTATGAGTCAAGTAGTAATGCATCAGCTGAGGCTGCCTGGTCCTGAACTTAAGCCCCAGTACTCTCCCACACAAATTATCATAGTATTCCACTATCTAATTCCTCAGTCCACTGTAGCAGTAACAATACACTCTATCCCATGACAATGGAGAAGAATCAAAGACCATTCGAATTTCCATGTTCTTGATTTCACTCCATTTCATAAAACAGAACTTTCCTACAGGATTAGTTTATAACCTCTACCTCTGATGAACATTTCAGTTAACAGAATCATCATTACAAATATATGAGCATGCTATACATCTCAAATTTAAAAGAAAATCACCATCTGCATCTACACTCTTCTCTAATTACTACATAATTTCTTTCTTTATAAATCTGACATACATACCCCGCATTTAGCTTTTCCTCTCCAATTTATTCATTGTCTGAACTTTTATAATTGATCTAGCCGCACACCAAAATTTATCTTGACACAGTTATCAAACACCATCATATGAAGAAATACAATGACTTCTTTATACTATCTGCCAATTTTCACATTACATGCTTCTTCTGTGCCATTGTGTATAGTTGATTATTCTTTCATTAGAACAATCTTCTGCCTTAGACTGATGATACCACACATGTATGGAATTCATTAGCTACTTCATTAGCTACTCCTTTTCAAGTCCCACTTGTACTGTGTTCAAATACAGATTTTCTATAGTAATATACTCACGGCTATACTTGGCAGTTATTGCAAGAGTCTACACTGATTATGTAATTCACTCATGAGATTTTTTTTTCTTTTCGGTTGTGGGGCCTGAACTCAATCAAAGCTTGGGTTCTGTCCTTGAGCCCTTTTGCTCAAGGCTAGTGCTCTACCATTTTGAGCCACAGACCCATTTCCTGTATTTGAGTGTTTAATTGGAGATAGGAGTCTCATGGGAACCTTTCTGCCCTGGCTGGCTTCAAACCATGATCCTCAGATCTCAGCCTCCTGAGTAGCTAGGATTACATGCATGAGCCATCGGTGCCCAGCGAGACCATAAATTTTGACTATGCAAAAATGTATGCCTGCAACTCACATATCTTCTTCTACCCTCAGCCTTTTATATTAAAGTTCAGCTCCCATTTCTCTGTCTTCCCTCAGCCTTCTACACTCAGGTTATACTTGACATCCCAATCTGAATAGTATTTCAATCATAATATGTTTTCAATATTTTAAAATTTTGGTGTCAAATTGCTTCTTAGCTATGTATACCCAATTTCATTTAAATTGTATTGCTGTCATTTAGCCAATTCAGTAATGTGAATAGGTCCTTTTTGGTAGCTTCATTTCTCCTCTTCTTTGCATTAAATACATCAGAAAACAACTGCTGGTTGTATATTTCCAAAATATACTGTCACCTCTCCACTTTCATTTGCTAATATTTTCCAAGTTTTACCATTCACCTCAAATCCAAACCATTAAAATAGGTTTCTAACTGTTTTCTTTCCTGTCTCCTAATCTTTCTAATATTAGAGTTATTAATATTATTTAAAAAATATTTCTCATCAGGTACCTCCATCTCTTAAACATATTAATAGATTCTTATTATGTTAAAATGTGAACCTTTTTATTTACCCTTATAAGACTAGTGTCGTTGGGATAGATACAGTGGAGAATGATAGAAAAGTTGAGGTTGATCAAGATGCACTTCAGTCATGATTTGACATTTTGAATTGAAACTCCATTTTTACAACTAATTAAAGATATATAAACTACTTTAAATTAAAATTTTTAATAAAAAGTTGAAAAATAAAATTAATTGGAGTTCTCTCTTTAAAAAAGCACAAATCTAATCTTTGAGTATCATTATAACCTTATCCTATTCCATCTTTTCATCTCATAGTGATCATAGGTTTCATAAATTTCAACTCTTTTACTCATGTCTTTTTCACAATTTGTTCCTTTAGTCTCGATTTTTTCCATTAAATGTCTATGGACAGCTTCTTTCCATATTTAATATTTCACCTATATTCTAATTTATTTGAGAGCCACCAAGTGCTTTACTAAAGGTCTCCTATTCCATTATTTCTGTTTGGCAGCACACTATTTAAAATTATTTACAATATTGTTAATATTTTAATTTATTTATTTACTGTCAAAGTGCTGTACAGAGGGATTAAAGTTTCATATGTAAGGCAGTGAGTACATTTCTTACCAGACTAGTTACCTCCTCCCTCATTTTTCTCCCCTCTTTCGCCCTTCTCAATCCTCTCCCTCCATGTCTTTAATATTTTAACAAATACATTTTCCCAAATGAATTTCATATGATCCCTGACCTCCTGCGGTCTTCCTTCAATGTTTTCAGGAAGAAATTCAAATGGAAGCTGACAGGCCATATTCAAAATATTTAAAACTTATAAAATCTAAAAGTTGTTATGCTATGATCTAGTGTACTGATTGGAATTTAAAAATACTTCCATATTGAATCGGAGTCTCTGTTTAGATTTTAGAATCATCCTGAGAGCAGGAAAGCAGGAAAGCTCACCTCTGTCCCCTGTCTAATTTTTAGCAGGTCTTTATCCTGTTACTACAACCCGTGCTACACATTGAGAAGTATCTTACTCATTGACACACACTTTGACGCTCATAACATGGTTTCATTGATTCCCCACTAGTGCTACAAGTTGTCTGTCTCCAATCCTTTGTAAGTGCCCCAGGCTAGCCATCAAGGTAACAAGATAGATTTAGAAAAGAATCAGGTGAAAAGTAAAGACTGTCATACTTCTGTAATTTACGACATTTAAGTATTTTGTTCTTATTATTTCAGAGGAAAACAAAATGTGGCAAAAATAAGGCAATGGTATGCTTTAAGTCATTAAGAGCAATAGCTATGTGCATATGACCATATAAAATGATGCAGAAATGAGCTTCAAAGAAATGGAAACAAGGATTTTATTTTAAAGTACTGTTTGCAGTTGTTTCCTTTTTCTTTCCTTTTTCCCCTTTGATGTATTCCCTATTGTCCCTGTTTTTTATTTCTCTGCCCTCTTACTTATATGTAAGTTTATCTGATTGGGGAAAGGAAAGGGAATCACAAAAACAGTGGGAAAAACGGTGGACAAATGTAACAATGATACTCGCTAGACACCACGTTGGAAATGAGCTTTACAACTTGGGTGGAGGGGAGTTGGGAGGGGGAATCGGGAGAAGATGGGGGAAGGCGTAACATTGTTCGAAAAGAAATGTACTCATTACCTTACTTATGCAACTGTAATCCCTCTGTATATCGCCTTCTCAATAAAAGTTTTAAAAAGAATTATATTTCTCTACAAATAAGAATAAGTTACATTTTATGTTGTTACTATTTAGAAAGAAGAGATTTAGACAAGAAATAGAGATCTTAGGTTCAGATGGCATTCTACAAAGGCCATGGTTTACCATTCCCAAGGTCAAGTTCTAGTGTGGTGAGGTAGAGCTCTTCAATCTGTACTACTTTGAGTGTGTTCTCCATATAGGAATTCCAGACAATAACACTATAATTTGACTGGGTTGTTACCATTTTTTCCCTTTCCTGGGGCTTAAACTCAGTGCCTGAGCACTGTCCCTGAACTTTTTTTTTTAAATCAAGGTTAGTACTCTACCACTTGAGCCACAGTGGCACCTCTAGCATTTTCTGAGTAGTTTATTGGAGATCAGAGTCTCACGGACTTTCCTCCTCCCACTGGCTTCAGACCATTGTTCTCAGATCTCAGCCTCTTGAGTAGCTAGGATTACAGGCATGAGCCACACTGGTGCCCAGCTTTAAATTACATTTATACAACAAAATCAGCTTCCACTACTTTTCATCACCTCAAATATCCATATATTTAGTGAATGCACTGGTATTTCATTCCTTTCTGTGTGTGTGCCAGTCCCCAGGCTGGAAATTTAGGGCCTGGGCACTATCCCTGAGCTCTTGTGCTCAAGGCTGGCACTCACTACCTTAGCCACATCTCCACTTTTGGCTTTTTCATGGTTAACTGGAGATAAGAGTCTTAACAGAGTTTCTAGCCCAGGCTGGCTTTGAACACCAATCCTCAGGTTTCATTCTCCTGAGTAGCTAGAATTATAGGTATGAGCCACCTGCACCCGCTTGGTATTTAATTGATTATATCTGAGAGAGTTGCACAATCAGGTTTTACACAATAACTAATCATTTCAATAAAAGTGGTACTTAAGCAACATGTGAAAAATAATGTGTTTTGAAAAATGCAAAATTTGTCTGTTTAAATGGCAGGTTGAATTTTTAAGGTAAGAAAACAACATTAAAAAAATCCACCTTAATCTCTCAGCCAAAAATACAAACCTTAGATGTGTAGTTTTGTAACTACATTGGCTTTATACAAATCTTTTGAAAATGTTAAAGTGAATTTTTCTGGAAAGATGCTTATAAAACAGCATACTGTTGTTGCACATTAAAATAAGTTTGAGATGTAGTATACATGAGATTTCTCACAAGTTGCAGAATCATGGTACATATTAATGTGACAGGCAGGATGTATAAACCGTGCATATGCCCTGTGGATGGCACAACTGTGAAACCACAAGAAATACCTATCCTGACCCAAGCTGTTATACTACAGATGTGGCAATGACCAGCTCCCAACCTCCCACAAAGAACAGTGCTTAGAGCCGTCACACCTCTGTATGCATTCCACTAAAAGAGGGTTTGGAAAGTCCCATAAGTTAGAGCAGGTTTGTATGTAAATATCCCAATTGGATAATAATTTTACTTCAGTTTTCATAATAAAATACACATATCTACATGGGGATTTAAGATGTTAAATAGAAACATGATAGAAAAACAGACATGACGAATTCCTTTTATCTATCCCTTGCCCCTACTCTACATTTGATGATATCAGAAAGGGCAAGCCCAAAGGAGGATATAAGCCAAAGTACCCCTGCACCCAACACAACTCTGTAGCTGGGGTAGCTTAATGCCATTGTCTTCTGACATTAAACCCAGACTACTCTTCCTCTGGAATATTCTTCTGTACTTCTGATCTGTAGCATTCAGTTTAATCTTTTTTTTTTTCTTCTTTAAACCAGTTTGTTTTTTTCAGTGTTCTATGTGTCTTGGGTAGTGATTGATTTTTCCAAGTTCTGAAAATATAATTCTCCCCTTTTTTCTTCCCCACTCTATTTTAGCTGGATTATATAATTACTGACTTTCACAAAACCAATTATGGTATGGGCATGTTACTTAGTCCTAGAAAATAAGCTATGAAAAGAAGTAAGCTTTGAAAACTCTTGGTCTTGTCTTTAAACGATAAATCATGCTATTCCTATTTCTCTTTGGCTTTTCTTCAGAATAGAACATGCAGTTGTGGTCATAGTGAGCCAGCTCCAATCAAGCAGAGAAGCAAGATAGTTAGTTCCTGGATACCTGCAGAAAACAAAAGCCTATTTCTGTTCACAAGTTTCCTGCTGTTGTGTGAAAAAAAGTAGTTTTGTGAAGTTTTACATAGGATTTTAGCAATGATTTACTCTTGAAATGTTTATATTGCTATGTTAGTGGCACAAAAGGATTTCATTTTGATATTTACACATATGAATGTACTTTGATCAAAGTCACCTTGGTTATAATTATAATCCCACTTCTGATCTTTCTCCTTTTAAATCATTTTAGCAGGTGTTATTATTCTATTTTTCAAATTAATACATCATGCATAGTACTATATATATATACATATGTGACATATGTGTGCATTTCTATCATATCCAACCTCTATTGCCTCCTTCTTCCTATCCCACTGATCCACTCAAAACAGTTATCTTTCACAATCATGTCATGTTATTATTTTTGAAAATCACTATGGAAGCTCCTCAAGAAACTAAAAATATGAATATCATCTGATTCTGCTATACTACTCTTGGACATATTAACTAAGGTATGTCAATATACAATAAGAATACACCTATGTTGATAACACTGCTATTTACAATGGTTGAAGTATAGAATCAGCCTAGGTGACCAACAGCCAACAATCAGATGAATAAAAAAAATGTATCTATATAATAGAATCTTATTCCAGCATAGAGAAAAATGAAGTTATGTTATCTTCAAGGAACTAGAACTAGGGGGAGGGGGAGGGGGAATGAGGGAGGAGGTAACAAACAGTACAAGAAATGTACCCAAGGCCTAGTGTATGAAACTGTAACCTCTCTGTACATCACTTTGACAATAAATAAGAAAAAGAAAGGAAATAGAACTAATGATCAAAATGTTACGCAAGATAAGATCAGAAAGGCAAATCTGTATTGTTTTGCTTTTTATTTAGAATCTACACTGGAGATATACTTTAAATAATATACCCTATCTATATCACTTAAGTCCACAGAACTGATTGGAATTCCTATACTTCATTTTCTGTAAAGATCTATAAAGATAGGAGGGAGGGGGGTATGAGGGACAAGGCAACAAACAGTACAAGAAATGTATCCAATGCCTAATGTATGAAACTGTAACCTCTCTTTACATCAGTTTGATAATAAAAATTTGAAAAAAAAAAGAAAAATTCGAAGTAGTCATACTAAAATTAAGTTTTTTAAAGTACTGGGGTTTGAGTTCTGAGAATGTTTCTCACACAGGAGTTCTATCAACTTAAGTTTTATTAACTTACATTCTCAGCACTAACTTTTCGTATACATCCTGGGTCTTGAACATATGGCCTAGTGCATTCCTTAAGCATTTTTGCTCAAGGCTAATGCCCTACCACCTGAGCCACAGTTCCACTTCTGCTTTTTGGTGGGTAGTTAGAGATAAGAGTCTCATGGACTTTCCTTCTCAGTCTGACTTTGACCTCAATCCTCAGATCTTAGCTTCTTGAGTAGCTAAAATTATACATGTGAGCCACTGGCATCACCAAGTTGGTGATAAAAGATTCATTGTATTTACCTTTAGATGAGAACCAAACAAGAATTCTAATTCTTGCCACATGTATTCTATATTGATTCAGAGGTTCTAACCCAAGCAATTAGGAAAAAGGAAAAAAATGGAGAAAGTAAAGACGAAAGAAAATGATCTTTCTGTAGTTACACGATCTTAAAAAAAAAAGAAAAAAAAAACCCTAAGCTGTGAACTGGTGGCTAACTCCTTTAATTGCAAACACTTCAGGAGGCTGAGATCTGAGGATCATAGTTCACAGCTAGCCCAGGCAGAAAAGTCCATGAGACTCTTATCACCAATAAACTACTCAGAAAAAGCTGGAAGTGAAACTGCTGTGGCTCAAGTGGTAGAGTGCTAACCTTGAGCAGAAGTTCAGGGACAGTGCCCAGGCCCTGAGTTCAAGCCCCAGAACTGGCAAAAAAACAAACAAACCCTATCACATGTGATAAATTAACCCAACAATTTTGCATGAAAAAGTTAAGGCAAAAAATTGTTTTATGATTCCTTACCAATGAAACATCTAAAAATGAAATTCATAAAACAATTTCATTTAGCACTAGAAAGCATAGGACGTATAAATATGTCAAAATAAGTTGAAAAGCTGTGGTTAGAAAAGTACACAATCACAAAATTACATAAAACGATTTTGTGGATATTAAATTGATTCCAAAATTGAAACTAAAGGGAAGAACAATTAGAACAACCAAATTGGAGGAGTGCAATCACCTACCTCTAACAACACTAAGTTACATTAATCAAAAGATTGTATGATTTTTGAGGCTATTATGAATGGAATTTTTCGAATTGCCTTGCTTGCTCATTCTTGGTATACAGAAAAGCTATTAATTTTCATATGTCAAATTTGTATTATGCTATGTTGCCAAATGTTTTCATCAGATCTAGGAGTTTTGGGGTGAAATATTTAGGATCCTCTAAGTATAGCTTCATAATATTATATGCATATTGAAATCATTTGATGTCTTCTTCCCCTATTTGGATCCCTTTTATTTCTTTCTCCTGAATTGTTACTCTGTATAGGGATTCCAGTAGTATATTTAACAGGAGTGTGAAGATTTGACAACTTTATCTCAATTATGAATTTAGTTGAAATTATTTCAGACTTTTACCATTCAGTATGATATTGGCTAGAGATCTGTCATATATAGCTTTTATTATGGTCATGTATGTTCCTTCTATTTTTAGTTTCTTCACAGATGTTTATCAGAAAAGAGTGTTGAATTTTGCCAAAGACTTTCTCTGGATCAGTTGAGATGGTCATGTATTTCCTCTTACTGATTCTGTCTATATACTTTATTAAATTTATTGATCTCTGTACTTTGAATCAACCTTGCATACTTGGAATGAAATTAATTACACTACCCAAAGTAATCTACAGATTCAGTGAAATCCCCATGGAAATCTCAATGTTATTCTTACATAATTTCCCTTTTGTCAGATGTCCAGAATAGGTACATTCATAGAAACAAAGTAGAAAGCTAGCTGACAGTGGATAGAAAGAGCCTGAGAATCTGTGGAGTGATTACTAATCTGTATGGGTTTTCTTTTTGAAGTGACAAAAATGTTCTAAAATTGCTTACAATGGTCAGGTCTGTTTATACCATTAACTTTACTTTGTTCACCTTTAATTAATGTCTCTAGTGAATTATAGCTCAACGAGTCTATTGTATATAACACCACAATCTAGACTTTCACTTAAAATTAGAAAACGAGAAAATGAAATCAAAGCAACCAATTTCAACAGAACAGTAATAGAGAAAAATAAAATGTAGAAACATCTAGAATGGTTTACAAAGGAAAATGAAATGATCAATAATAGAAATGATCAATAATAGAAATGAAATAACAGATATCACTACAGATCCTGCAGACTTCATGAGGATAAGAAAAGGGATGAAATAAATCAAATACAAATGTGGACACTTTTACAAATTTTTGTCATGGCTCATTCAACATAAAATATATCATTTGAATAGTCTTGTAATATTGAAAGATGATATATGTGTAACATAATATTTTGAAAGGAAACAACCATTGCACTAAATTAAGAGCAACTATATTGCATTTAAGCCAAGGCTCTAGTGGCTCACACAATGTTTTTTTTTTTTTTTTTTTTTGGCCAGTCCTGGGGCTTTGGACTCAGGGACTGAGCACTGTCCCTGGCTTCTTCTTGCTCAAGGCTAGCACTCTGCCACTTGAGCCACAGCACCCCTTCTGGCCATTTTCTGTATATGTGGTGCTGGGGAATCGAACTCAGGGCCTCATGTATACGTGGCAAGCACTCTTGCCACTAGGCCATATCCCCAGCCCTCACACAATGTTTGTAATGATAGCTACTCAGGAAGCTGAGATCCAAGTATCAAGGTTCTAAACCAGCCTGGATAGGAACACCTGTGTGACTCTTTTTTTCCGAACAATTGTTTATTTGTTGTCAAAGTGATGTACAGAGGGGTTACAGTTTCATATGTAAGGAAGTGGGTACATTTCTTGTACAATTTGTTACCTCCTTCCTCATTTTCCCCCTCCCCACTTGGGACTCCCCCTTTTCCTCTCCCCCCATGAGTTGTTCAGTTTGTTTACACCAAATGGTTTTGTAAATATTGCTTTTGGAGTCATTTGTCTTTTATCCCTTGTCTTTCAATTTCGATATTCCCTTTCCCTTCCCTACTTCTAATACACATATATACAGTATCCAGGGTACTCAGATGATATACAGTGATAGCACGGGAACAAAAACAGTTTGCTATAGGCACAAGAACAGACCTGAGGACCAATGGAACAGAACTGAAGACCCAGAAGTTACCTGCAGAACTATGCCTAATTAATCTTTGATAAAGGAGCTAAAAAAATAGGATGGAAGAAGGACAGCCTCTTTAACAAATGGTGCTGGCAAAACTGATTCAACGCCTGCAATAAATTAAAACTAGATCCTTATGTATCACCCTGCACCAAAATCAATTCCAAATGGATCCAAGACCTTGAAATAAAAACACATACCCTGAAAACACTACAAGAAGGAGTAGGAGAAACACTTGGGCTCCTTGGCACAGGACAAAACTTCCTTAACAAAGGCCCAGAAATGCAACAAATCAAAGAATGGTTGGACAAATGGGACTGCATCAAGCTGCAGAGCTTCTGTAGGGCAAAGGACATAGCTTGCAAGATAAATAGAAAGTCCACAGATTGGGAGAAGATCTTTACTGGCCATACAATGGACAAAGGCCTCATATCTAAAATATATGCAGAACTAAAAAAATTAAATTCCTTCAAAACCAACCCTCAAAGAACCAATAGCCCCCTCAACAAGTGGGCTAAAGACCTAAAAAAAGACTTTTCTGAAGTGGAAATGAGAATGACCAAGAAACACATTAAGAAGTGCTCTACATCACTGGCCATAAAAGAAATACAAATCAAAACAACATTGAGATTCCACCTCACCCCAGTAAGAACGTCCATTATCAGGAAAACTAGCAATAACATATGCTGGAGGGGATGTGGCCAAAAGAGAACCCTACTACATTGTTGGTGAGAATGTAAACTTGTTTAGCCACTCTGGAAAGCAGTATGGAGATTCCTCAGAAGGCTAAACATAGAACTCCCCTATGACCCAGAAGCTCCACTCTTGGGCATCTACCCAAAAGACCACAAACAATAACACACTAAAGCCACCAGCACAACAATGTTCATCGCAGCACAATTTGTCATAGCTAGAATATGGAACCAACCCAGATGCCCTTCAGTAGATGCATGGATCAGGAAAATGTGGTACATATACACAATGGAATTCTATGCCTCTATTAGAAAGAATGACATTGCCCCATTCTTAAGAAAATGGAAGGACTTGAAAAAATTATACTAAGTGAAGTGAGATAGACCCAAAGAAACATGGACTCTATGGTTTCCCTCATAGGGAATAATTAGTGCAGGTTTAGGCTAGTCACAGCAGAGGATCACAAGAGCCCAATAGCTATTCCCTTATGAACACATAGGACGATGCTAATGAAGTGAACTCCATGTTATGAAAATGAGTGTTACATCACTGTTTTAATTATTTTCAACATTCCATGTGAAACCATAGCTTTTTTTGTTGTTGTTGTTGCTGATACCCTGTGAGACTCTTATGTCCAATTACTCACCAAAAAGCTGTGGCTCAACTGGAAGAATACTGGTCTTGAGTAAAACACCTCAGGGACAGTATCCAGGCTCTGAGCTCAAGCCCCAGGACTGGCAAAATAACTGTTTGAATTACATACCAGGAGAACTATTTAAATTTCCATTGTTCATTAAAAAATATTTGGAGACATGCCCAAAATCCACTGGAAGGATAAGACAGATAAATAAATTTTACTGAATCCACATGAAAGAAAGCTTACCAAAAATGAAGATGAATAGTACATTACAATGAACAACTTGCACTATTATTCATAACAACATATAATATGAGATGTTATAGAAGATTATGTTATATGATACTATCTATCTAGTGCTTGGAAATAAGCCAAACTAAGCAATTCATGATTATGTGATATATACATAATTAATAAAATATTAACAGAAGGTAGATGCATAAAGGCCCAATTAGTAAAAGTAGTTACAATCCAGCATTGAACAAGGAGGTACAGGAAAGATGATAGAATAAACATACATGTAATGATATTGATAATGAACTTTGATCCATAGACTTATAACTTTTTGTTTAATAATTATGGTTTAAAATGTATATACTGTATATTTAAATCAATTGTTACATAATCAGAAAATTGAAAACTTCTTACAAGAAAAGTTTATGTCATTCCAAAGCTGGACCACCAAAGTCTTTTTTCTTTCTTTCTTTTTTTTTTTTTTTTTGCCAGTCCTGGGGCTTGGACTCAGGGCCTGAGCACTGTCCCTGGCTTCTTTTTGCTCAAGGCTAGCACTCTGCCACTTCAGCCACAGCACCACTTCTGGCCATTTACTGTATATGTGGTGCTGGGGAGTTGAACCCAGGGCTTCATATATATGAGGCAAGCACTCTTGCCACTAGGCCATATTCCCAGCCCAGCTGGACCACCAAAGTCTTAAGGAACAGATTTTTTACTACATTGTCAAAGTATGCACAATGTTAAAATGTTTTACATATAGGAATGGAAATTTACAATATTCTGTTTTTCCTAGAGTTTGACTAATATTGTGTGTATTTTTCCTCAAATCATAAAACTTATCTAGTCTTACTTATTAAATATGAATTTTCTTCTACATTGATAAAATGGTTATTTGGTCATATAATGTGTATGCTTGCTGTAATGAGCTCAATACAAAATCAAGGTTAAAAAATTAGTTCTTGCTGTCTGAAACTCTGAACAAACAGAGCCATGTCGGAATTTCATAATAATTTCAAAAGAATTTCTCAATTCTTTTACAACTACTTTAATCCCAGCAGGCTGTCATCATAGTTACTATAAAATACCAGGAGAGGGCAGCAAAAAGCAGCTCAGGTAGGGTACACAGGTAGAGAGGATATGATGGTGGCTAAAAAGAAGCTCGGGTATAGTATGGTCAGGCTGTTCATGGATTAGATTGTTATATGCTATTTGGCACAGACTCTGGGGGTATTAATGACATATTATGTTAGTTTTGAACACAAAGGTACCAAAGTTCTGAATGAAAATGTAGACTAATGACTTTAAAGACAATCTGATGTCATTCACTTATGTCTTTAAAGATAACTAATTTATCAACGTTTAAATAGAAAAATAGAATTAGAAAACAGCAGCCTTAAAGAAAATTCTAGAAGTCTAGACCATACCAATCAACTCAGCTCAAAATCTTAAAAGAAATTGACCCAAATATATTTTAAATCTTGAATTTTAAAAGAAAGATAAAGAAATGTAATGTTTCTTAATAAATGTTTTAAGATTATAAGGAGGAAAATTAAAGCAATTCTATTGTAGGGAAGGAATATGATAGGAGTGCATGACATATGTGCCTGAATTTAGAATAATTAAATTCCTTAAAATGAAAATAAAGGAGAATCTAAGGGAATGGAATAAGAAACAATATAGGTGGGGCTGGGGATATGGCTTAGTGGCAAGAGTGCTTGCCTCGTATACATGAGGCCCTGGGTTCAATTCCCCAGCACCACATATGCAGAAAACGGCCAGAAGTGGCGCTGTGGCTCAAGTGGCAGAGTGCTAGCCTTGAGCAAAAAGAAGCCAGGGACAGTGCTCAGGCCCTGAGTCCAAGGCCCAGGACTGGCCAAAAAAAAAAAAAAAAAAAAAAAAAAGAAAGAAAGAAACAATATAGGGAACAAATTTGATCAAAGTACAATATATGAATGTGTGGAAACATTACAATGAAACTTCTTTGTATAATCAATACTTGTTAATAAAATTCTACAAACAGTATTGATACCATAGTTCAATAGGCACTAACTTTACAGGAAGTGGAAAAAAAACTAAGAACAAGAGAGGTTTCTGAAATATGATAAAAGGAAGAAAATTGTCGGTTTTCAAGACAGTATAAAAGAACTATAGAGAATCAAGCATGGTGCCTTATGCCTCTGTACTGTATAGGACACCATGAGTTCAAACTTCAGTACTGCACAAGAAAATTTTCTAAGATTAATGGAACATCTTCTTCTAAAGTGGAAAGAAATAAAGAAATTACATGAAGATATTGCCCAATAAGAAATGTGATATTGGATCAAAAATAGCATAGAGGGCATAACCATAATTGTTGACATGATAAGAAGATGCTCTATAAGAATACAACTGCAACGTCAGAATCAATTTATGACCAGGTAGGTATTAAAAAAAAATATGCACCAAGAAAGGAAGGCAGAATGATAAAGAATGAGGTTGATGAATATCAGAAGTATCATATATGGAGGCTAAAAGAAGAGTTGCAGGTAACCCTTGGGTGCATTTTTGTTTACCTTGTATACAAAGCTTACAGACAGATGCAAAACCTAAATCCTGTTTTGCACCTCAGAAATAATTGTTCCGGGTAAGTTTTGATGCATATAGGAAGTACTGTAGGTAAGAATAAGTGGCTCACACCTTTAATCCTAGCTATTCAGGAGGCTTAGGTCTGAGAATCATGGTTCAAAGCTAGCTCAAGCAGCAAAGTCCATGAGACTCTTATCTCCAATTAACCAGAAAAAAGTCAGAAGTAAAGCTCTGGGTCAAGTGGTAAAACAATAGACTCGAGTGAAAAATCCCAGGGCCTGAAGCAAAATCCTGAATTCAAGCACACACACACACACACACACACACACACACACACACACACACACACACACACACACACACGCACGCGCACACGCACAAAGGAATATGATGGTACCTAACACAGTTTAAAGTGATAGCCAATGAAGCTGGTTCTAATAATAAAAAGCAGATCACATATGAAAGCATAAAAATGAAAATGAATGAAAGCTGAGAATATTCTTCAACTGGGAAATCTTCTGTACTTGGAAATATTCAAGTGTGACCAACTCATATTTATCCTAGTGTTCTCTAGCACATGGAAGACATTTCTCTTGTCCAGATGCTGCAGTATATCTTATTGACTGCCCTCTCCACATCTCTCTACCCACATATTTCCCACTACTGTGTTGTCTACTTTTTTCAATTTCACTTTAAACTTTCAAATATAAATGAGTACCTTTCATCATGTTTATCTCTTTGTGAGGCTTTTGACTAGGTATCACTAACCACAATTCTACTCTTTTTTAAAAAGTAGTTTTATTATATTTGAAGTGGTTGTACAGGGGAATTGTCACTCAACAAAGTAGTTTAGGTTTAAAATGCATCTTGATGAATGTCATCTCTCTATTTTCTCCCATCCTTCTCAAGCCAACCTTTTCCTCACTTATCTTAATTTTATAGGATATGTGTTGACTTTTTGCCATTTACCAAATCAGTTTACGAATACAATGCATCTTGAGCTGTGTCTCCCCCTTCATAATTTTCACCCTCCTATTTAAATCCATCCTTTCCCTTCACAGTTCCTATTCTTAAACCCTGGTCTCCATGTTCACATCTAATAAGACGTGGATCTAATTCAGCCACTAGAGGACCTTCTTGTATGCTTAATACTACATGATGTAGCATGAATGTCTTTGTACCACTTTCAAAGCTTTTGTTTCAGATAGTAATAAAGTTGTGTGTATGTTGGTTCGTGTATAAAGTGTTTAAAGATCTTGAAACAGAACGCAAAGCATTTCTACAGCAGGAACTGATCAGCTGTCTTTGACCGATGCCAATTTGTGATTTCTATCTACATACCATACCTGTCCCACACAGTGATGCTAGCAAGTGTCCTTATACTCACTGCTTTTCTCTGGTGATTTACTCAGTTCACATTAAAGCATACAAATTAATTTTGCTTGAGAGTTTTAGCAGTACACTTTCCTTGTCTTCTTTATGTAATATAATACTCCATAAAGAAGGGGTAGCTCAATCTACACATCGTATCTATACTTTATATCAGGTAGTCAAAATTTCCCTCAGGTTGAATCCAATTTCCCATGTCTCAGATTGTTTTGGAACAATCCTGATTAACACTAATTACTAAAACTTTCACTAACTCTTTTATTGTGTTTTCATGGGCTTTGTTCACAAAACAAATTCCTGAATTTTCATCTTTTAAAGCTCATCCTTTTCTTAACACCCAAAGGAGAAATTGCCTTTTTCTACATTCTTACATACTTTGCTATCTTTTACATATAAATCTCTCTTGATGAAACATATTCACATACTTCTATAGGTTTCCATAGTTATTAGTAAAACATTATTTTCTGAGAGGAAGCCTAGTTTAGTAGTTAAGATTGTAAGTACTAGAGCCAGACTTCCTGAGTTCAAAGTTTGACTCTAAAGCTATTTAACTTGTTTAATCTTCAATTCCTTACTTGTAACATGAGAATATAATAGTAGTACCCACACCATAGAATTATTGTGATCCTAAAAAAAGATAGGCTGTATCAACATGGTAAGCACAGTATTAGTTCAAAAACTAACTGAATTTAGTTTTAATATCTACAGGGATACATTTCATTTTAAGCATTATTAAGTAGTCTTTAATACTTTTGAACCCTTTCTTCTTGTTTTTTCTTTTTGGGAGGGATTCTTCTTCTGACTTATTTTTAATCTGTAGTGACAGTATGAGAAATTCAAATGCAATTGTATATTTATTACTGTGATTACATTTGTCAACACATACATAATACACTATATAAGATATAAATATAGACATTGGTCATTCCATAAACATTTGAAATAAAGTATGACTTATAATAAAATTGAAAGAAAATAAATTTAATAAAATTAAAGTAATAAAATTAATTTTTTTCATACAAAGCCACAAATTAGCATTGGACAAAGTAAGCAGAGGAGTTTCTGTTATAGAAATATTTTGTATTATTTTTCAATATTTTAAATGAAAAACAACAGCACAACTTTATTAATTTTATTGAAATTGAAATTAAAATTAAATAATAAAATCAAAATCAATGCATTATTAACATTTTTAGTAAAATTCAATACTAAAAAGTAATTGGTTTTGAAGCCAAAAATCTATTACCCTTTTACTATGAATTGACCATGTTTTAACTACTGTCTTTCTATAAATTAGGTCTTCACAAAGTTACTTCAAAGATGAGGCAAAATAATGTACAAAGCACTTTGAATAATAGTAAATACTTAATGCATGTTAGTTTCTTTCTCCTTTGGGTATGAATAATGCTTTAAATATTTTAACAGTTCCTTGCAGAGGTCAAGTAGCAGAGATGTTTATAGCACAAAGTAAGTGTTGTTTAGGTAGTTGTTGATTGGGTCATATTTTATATGAACATTCACATGTCATATAAATTTGGCTCTTCAGAATCCTTTCCACTTGATGCTCTCTACAGTTTAATATCCACATGTATATTGGACTTAAAAACAAAATCAGACAGAAGGACAACAGTATCCAAAAGTAGATAAATAACCTTATTTACATGTTCACTTTCAGCTCTTCAGACTCCAATGTCCTTTGTATCACAGATATTTTGAAGTCAGAGAGTTGTCAGTTGTTAGCTGGTACTGAGCTGGGCAGAACTGATAAATTCTTTGAGGGCAAGAGAATAACAGTTCCACTTTCTCCCTTTATCTGGAAGTAGCATTAGCAGATCTTGACTGAGATGCTCCAGAAATACCAAAATCATTAGTTCCAAAGTAGTGATCATTGTTTTAGAAGCATATGCAAAATTGCAATCTCAGCTTCAGTGTAGCTCAGTGGACATCCAACTGGCTGCAGCTCAGCAGAGAAAGTGTGAATTTATGGGCCCACGGGTTGAAATCACATTGTAATCTCTTGGAAATAGCTCTTCATTGGTTTCTTTAGCTAAGTCATGTTGTTCCCCTTTAACTTTTAACAATTTTAAATTGACTTCCTACAGAGAAGCCCTATCTATTTGAAATATTTCAAATAATTCTCTTTCTGGTTAGACACTGGCTCATACATTATTCTTAAATACAATTTTATGTGCCAAAGACTATCAATTAAGCTATGCTTACACCAAATATTTGATGGTAATTTACAATGTTCAATATCTGATGTTAGACAAGAAATGTTTCTAATATATTAGAATAGTCCAAGGAGATAATATAATTCATAAATAATAATAACAAAGATATAGTAAACACATGGGAAAAGATGAAATGAATGTGCAATGAGGTGAAAGATCATCCATGTGCTTTGAGAAATTAAGGAAGATTTCATGTAAGAATATTCATAACGCAGATGACAGTAAAAGAAATGCTGGGCTAGAAGAAAGAACATTATTTGAAGAATTATAACTTACCATGTTCTGTATGTGAAACTCTATGCAGTTTTCATTTTTCTGACTTTTGTTTCTTGTTTTATCAATCCTTCTCAACAGGATGTATGTGTTTGATAGGAGCATATCAGAACACTTTAAAATGAATAGCATGTACAATTTCCCACACTTTTTAGGGGAATATATCTTTTATCCATCTGTCCCTTCTCTTCTACTATATTAGAATGAACAAATTATATTTCTAAAGTTCAGTATAGCCTTAAGATTCTACAACTAGGTGAAAAGTCAAATGCATTCTTTGGCTCAGAAAAAATAAATAAATTGTGAAGAATATGACTTTAAATTATTGTCAGGCAATAGAAACAACAGCACAGAGAAAATTTTACTTGCAGAATGTGAGGGTGTATAAAATTTGCTAATGCACCTAAGCTATTTGAAAGAATCTCTCTTTTACACTTATATTAAATATAATTCTTACAGATAAAAGAAAACAAATAATGAATTAAGTAAATAAGTATAAATTATAAATAAGTATAACTACCAAGAGTTTCTGAGAATGTGCACATTCATACCAAAAATTGAATTCCATGTTTATTTGAGCACACTCTCCACTGGCATTATGAGAAAGTAATTTTTAAATCTTCAAGCCACAAATACATATTCGATAATATTCACTATGTTGTTCAAGTTACCGCATAAAAATTATGGGCTTAAAATATG
This sequence comes from Perognathus longimembris pacificus, assembly GCF_023159225.1. NCBI lineage: Eukaryota > Metazoa > Chordata > Mammalia > Rodentia > Heteromyidae > Perognathus > Perognathus longimembris. Next base: position 55,203,057 of record NC_063188.1, read on the forward strand.
ATATTGGAACAATTGCATATTCACATGCAAAAAATAATGCTGAGTCATTATTTTGCCATATACACACAAACCAAGTCAAATTGGATTAGAACTTAGACATAAGATTTGAAACTTGAAAATTCCTAGAAGAAAACAGAAAGAAGGAGCTTCCTGATATTAATCTACACAATGACTTCCAGAAACAAAAGCAAAACAGACAAATGGAACATCAAACACAAGATCCGTGCATAGCAAAGAAACAAACAACAGAGTACAGAGACAATCTAGAGAACAGGATAAAACAGTTGCCATCTATACTTTGCAACATAGTTGATAATCAGAATATTCAGTCTATGTAAGAACTTCTACAACTCAAAAACAAAAATACAATTCAAATATGAACAAATAACTTGCATACACATTTTTTCCAAAGAAAACAAACAAAAGGCCAACATATATATGGAAAGGTGATGAACATCGCTTAATATAAGATAAATGCAAACCAAAGTCATAATGAGATTGATACTTGTAAAGATGGGTATTATTTTTTAAGAAATGACACCAAACTATCAGTGTTGTTATGCTGTCATTAAAGGCAGCTGTTGGTAAAATTTCAATCTCTCAAGTACACTCACAGAGCAAGAATACACAATCTTCTTCCCCCCCCCCCAGCCCCCTTCAATTCACTTCCCTGGCTCTACTTCAATGTTTAGTATAACTGTGGTACCTCACCCAACACTGTTCTTATCCTGCTTTTTGTACTCATGTGAAGGAGATCTGAGGGTCTTTTCTTTCTCTTTCACAATAACAAACAGCCTGGATGTAGGCTTCCTTGCTGTCCTTGTTCCCAACATAAAAGTGGTTAACGCTCTTGCTTGTATTGGGTATCATGGGATAAGAAGTTAACTGGGTATTTTTGAATTTCTTTTTCAATAAACCATTTTTAAAATCTTCAACTAAAAATAATAAATTGATAAAAAGTCATCCTTTGTACATGGCAGGGATGTAACTGGTATTGCTATAATTATTCTGGAGATTCCTCAAATATTAAAGTATAATCATTGTATGATTTTAGAATTCTATGTCTGGCTACATATCCAAAAGAATGTCTTCACTCTAGTGTCTATTACAAAATGAATCACAATAGTCAATATTTGAAAAATTAAGTGACCACTGATAAAAAGAATAAGTGGTATATACATATAATGCAGTATTAATCAGCCTTTAAAAAGAAGGTAATCCCCTTATTTGAAATATTGGACATATTTGGAGGAAATTATGCTAAATACTATAAGCCAGTCATAGAAAGACATTGTGTCTCTCTACTTACAGGATATTTAAAATAGACAACATAGAGACAGAATGTAATGGGTTTTCAAGGGCTGGTGAAGGTGGATACTGAGACTTGCTTTTGGATGAATTATTAAAATTTCAAGTTTATTAGATAAACAAATCTATGTAGCTAATTTTTTTATGTAATAGAAATATGCTGCAAACCTTGTACCTATAGTGAATAACACTGTGCAACTAAAATTTTATTAGACAGGTGGCTCTTCTGTTAATTGTACTAATCACAATAAAGAAGATTTTAGAAAAGAAATTCATGATGACAGCATGCCTGTAATCGTAGCACTTAGGATGCTGAGTCAAAAAAATTTAGAGTTCAAGGCTAGCTTGGGCTACCTAAAAAGAGTTGTTTAAGAAAACACAAATTAGGGCTGGGAATGTGGCTTAGTGCTAGAGTGCTTGCCTAGCATCCATGAAGCCCTGGGTTCAATTCCTTAGTACACATAAACAGAAAAAGCCAAAACTGTATGGTCGCTCAAGTGGTAGAGTGCTAGCTTTGAGCTAAAGAAGCTCAGGGACAGTGCCCAAGCCCCGAGTTCAAGACCCAGGACTGACAAAACAAACAAACAAACACAAATTAAAGTGCATAAAATGTAAATAAATAACTAAAAATTTAGATTTATAGTTATTTCCTTAGTAATATTAAGGCAGTGTTCTATCTTAAGAGTATTGAGATACCTGACATATCATCCTTTATGTCCCAATCCCACATTTAATCTATTACATCTTCAGAATCCACTGTGCACTTTCAGTATTTATAAGTGTTGCTAAACTACAGATTTGCTTGTTTTCACGTCCACTGAATTAAACACACCTTGTGCCATTTCAAACTGTGGCAAAATCTCCTTTTAGATATTTGACAATTATGTGTCTGTTGATTTAACTGCTCCAGTTCTTACAACTCCATTTCATATTCAAATTCCAGCCTTCTTACATGATCCACTGTTTCTAATTTATTTTCAACAACTTTTTTCTCCTTTTTGTTCTTATGTGTATATATATATACATATATACTACTTTTTTCTCCTTTTTGTTCATATATAATATATAAAATATATAATAAAATATATAATATGTATATTACTTTCTAGGAGAAACAGACCAATGGCATGAGACATTTACTATGATAAGATTTAAGAAAGTGACAACACAATTGGACAGAGTATGGGGGAGGGTCTAAAGAAGCAGAAGATCTGACAATAGGTTATTTGGGAAGACATGAAAACTCCAGGTGAGAGATGTGAGTCATAAGACTCGAATATAGAATACTAAGTTAACTACTACATAGGTGTCTAAAATGAACTGAGGGTCATTAGAACACAAATGTGCATTATAACCACATTATACATGGCTTGAAACTGAACTGAATTTACTTACTTTATATGTGTATGTGTGTTCATTGACACAAGTTAAGTAATAAGAAAAGGTAATGATTTGATTTCATAATAATTTACTTATATAAATCAAACTTGAGAGCCGGACTCTTTTCTTTTCTTTTCATTTTCTGGTCAGTTGTGAGGCTTGAACTTGGGGTATGGCACTGTCCTTGAACTCTTGCTCAAGGCCAGCATTCTACCACTTTGGGGCACAGCACCACTTCTGATTTTCTGGTGGTTAATAGGAGATGAATCTCACAGAATTTCCTGCCTGGGCTGGCTTTGATCTGTGATCCTCAGTTCTCAGCTTCCTCAGTAGCTAGGTTTCCAGGTGTGAGCCACCATTGCCCAGCTGAGGGCATGATTTTTGAAATATTAACTAATCTTTGGTACTTGGTTCATGCTTCAGGTATGAACTGAGGTGAAAGATGTGTATAGCTATCTTAGGAGAATAAATGTTATTTTGTAATATGTAACATGTCATAATTAAAAACATTTTGTGGTCTATTAAAGAGATGGCTGCCTAAAATGAGGACACACAGTAGTAATAGCTAATTTAAGAAAACTGGGAGGGCTGGGAAATATGGCTTAATGGTACAGTGCTTGCTCAGATTTCCATTCCTCAGTACAACATAAACAGACAAAGCCAGAAGTGGCACTGTGGCTAAAGAGGTAGAGTGCTAGCCTTGAGCACAGAGAGGCTCAGGGACAGTGGCTGCCCTGAGTTCAAGCCCCAAGACTGAATAAAAGCAAAAAGAAAACCTTGGAAACGTAAATGGTGATGTGGAAATCTCAGCCGATGTAAAACTTTGAAGAGACCACCTACAGTTTGTTTAAAGCAAAAAACATGGCTTTTGCCTTTTGTTTCTGTATTATTTTGATTGAACTCCATGATTGGGTCTGAGTAGAGACTCCTGAGTATTGTTTGAGAAGGAAATGTTAACCCAAACCATGTTGTAAATCCAAACACAGGAAGAGAGAAAATGATCTCCATATTTTGCACTTGACCTTGTATCTCTATGAAATAGCAATAAAACTGGACGCAAAGGAGTTACAAATAGCACAGTGCACTTTCTTATTCCACATGCTAATTAATTCATTCAAAATATCTAGAGATTTAAAAGTAGCTAAGTATTTGATAGTTAATTGCAATGTCAGAGGAAGGAATAGAGGTAGGTATGCAATAAAGAATGTCCTGTATTATCATGTTGGGGACATATGTTAAATTTGGGACTTCATTAAACTACATACTCTTTCTGAATAAATGTTACTGTATATATTTCTTTATAATAATATCAATCATAATATACATATACCTTGCTTCTCTAATATCTTATTTTAAATATTTCTAATCACCCAGTGATATAGTCTGAAGTAATGTTTACATAATTTCACACACAAAATGCAATCTATCTGTAATTACAGTTATAAAAAAGTTTCAAATTTCTAAGCAAAGTTTTGTGTGTGTGTGTGTGTGTGTGTGTGTGTATGCATATAGTCCTGCTAGTATCCAGGGCTTAAACTCAGGGCCTGGGTTCTGTCCCTAAGCCTTGTGCTCAAGGCTAGTGCTTTACTCCTTAAGCCACAGTTCCACTTTTGGCTTTTCTTTGGTGGTTACTTGGAGATAAATGGACTTCCTTGTCTGGGCTGACTTTGAACTATAGTCCTCAGATCTCAGCCTCCTGAATAGCAAGGAATACAAACACAAGTCACCAGAGCCAGGCTCTAAGCATAGTTTTATGACGCCAAACCTAGCTGTCATCTGTTTAACATATATTGGATGTACTCCACATGACACACAAAGAAGAGCAAGGGCGCTCCTTGCTTTGAAAGGGCTTGTGATTTTACTAGAGGACAATAAAAGGTATGCAAGCTATATAATTTGAAATCTCAGTTGAAAATTTTCAAAGATCAAACACAAAAAATGAGGATTGTGCATAAGGTACACTGTGAGGAACTGCAATGAGTGATTCACATTGAGCTTTGTAACGAGAAGAGTCATAAGAAACACTGGGAGAAAGTATTGACCATGAACAGTAACAGGGATGAGTCAATGGACATGATCTGCAGACATTATCCCGTGCCCAGTTGCTTGCTTTTTAATGTTTACTGTTGTTTTTGGGGAAGTGGCTTGGGGGAAGGAATGTGGACAATCCCATCTAGAAAACTAATTGCTTTACATTCAACTATTCAGAAAGGACTCACCTCTGGAGACTATAATGTCTTTAGGAAGCTTCAAGAAAACAGTCTTTGAAAGGGGATTTCCAGCACTTCAGCTTTAGAATCACACTGGAACATTGTCAAGAGCTGTCTTTCTTCTTGTTCCTGTCAAAACATTCACAACAGAGAAGTAAACAGTCCTGTGAAGTCATTCATAGTAACATCTTAAAAGCTCTAAAATAACACCTCTGAAAAGTGTTGCTCATACAAATGATTTTTAAATATAAATTAGCCTATATTACTGCAGAAATTGCTAATTGTATCATTTTATAGCTACAAAATACAAGTGTATAAGTTAAAATCTATAGGAAGAATATGAAATTACCTGAAAATCTTGCTAGTGTCACTGCAATTATATTTTTAGACTAAAACAATTACCAGCTTAATGAAATATAAAGTTAAGAATAGAGACCAGTAGTTTGGCAGTTGCTCAATACATTTAAATAGAAAGATGCCACATGATCCAACAATACCTTTCCCAGAAATATATGCAAAAAAGGAAATAAAATTAAGAACAGTGAGGGAAATGGTGGTGGGGGGGTAGGGGAAGGATGGGTGAGAATGTTGGAAAGGATGACATTGATCAAGATATATTGTATTCCTAAACTGCTATGTTAAATGGAAACTCATTTGTACAACAACTTAAAGATAACAATACAAAGGAAAAAATAAAAGTATAAATTGTTATGCCCAAGTCGCGAGATGACCACCAAGACCACCGAGAGCTAGATGTTCCGAAATGCAAAAGCAAGGCTTTATTCAGGCGGGCTGCAGCTCGGGCCTCGTCCTACACTCCGACCCAGCAGAGGTTAGGAGGAAGGCCCTGAGCTGAAATTTCACAGGGATTATAAAGGCAAAAACCCACAAAGTTACAGCAATCAGGTGTTCAAGCAAGATTAGGATAATGGTAAAAATCTGATTGGCTCAGGGCTAGAATGTCTCTGGCGGTTAGAGTTAAGCATTCCCAAGCGGTTAGAGTTAAGCAGGGAGTTTCCTGACTGGCTGGGCCCTAATAAGCTTGTTCTGCTAGCCGGGATAATTGGTGGCCTGGGTTACTCATAGTTTAAACAGTCAAAAAAATGGCTACTGCCTCAAAAATGGGGTTTACTTCAACTCTACATTCCCCCCTTGATTTATGGACATGAAGCACAATCCTGTGGTTCAGGCCCCAAACTAAGCTCCAAGAACTCTTTCTCTGGGAGAGGTGTCTACCTACTTTGCTGTACCATTGGCTGTATAGTGTTTAATCTGTCTTTCATGAATTGTACAAATTTATTTAGAATGTAATACATAGAATGGTTAACTTCTCAGCTGTGCTCTAAGGGCCAGGTGGCTACATCCGTATTCCTGAGCAAGCCCAAAACTACCAATACCTTCTTGCTTGCATGAGACTTTATAGGACTCCTGCTCATTACACTCAGCAAGTCGCTTATTCAGGTTCGGTCCGAGTGATCAGGCACATACCAGTTGCCTGTGGCTAGGTCACATAAGTCTACTACTAAGTCTGGCCACCATGTTCCTAAGGGGGCTTCCTTAGTTGCTAAAATAAGGGGGTCACCCCACTTTGGAGTGAGCTGCCAAGACAATTGGAAAGGCTGGTGAGGGTTAGCATCAACATTAGCCAGGGTAGCAAGAAAAGAAGGCAAAAAGAAAATAATTATAACAATAACCATATTCAGTCTAACTTTCTTTTTTGAGGCAAAGGCGAAGCGGGTGCTTGGAGAACTTCCATGTTCCACCATGGTAGTCTTCATCTATGGCAAAGGGGTCAGTTGGCCTGGCGTGGGAGCAATGGACCCAAGTGGCGATGTTGTCTACCTTGAGGGCGGTGGGTGTAGTCAGTAGCACCAGATAGGGTCCCTTCCACCATGGTTCCAAGGATTTTGGGTTATGCCTCCAGACAAACACCCAGTCCCAGGGTTTGAATAAATGAGGGGTAGGGACAGATGCGGAATCATATAATGCCTTAAGTTGGGGCCACAAACTCTTATGCATGAGCAGCAAATAGTCAAGTTTACACAAAAATTTAGTATTATCCAAATCA
>NC_063188.1:55210522-55241519 GCF_023159225.1 Perognathus longimembris pacificus
GCAAGCAATTCAGTCTGAAGGCTAGGGATAATGGGCAGGAGGTGCCCGTACATTATTTCAAAACGAGTAAAGCCAAGCTGATAGGGAGAATTTCTTACTCTAAACAGAGCAAAAGGAAGGAGTGACACCCAGTCTGTGCCAGTCTCTAAGGCCAATTTAGTTAAGGTCTCTTTTAGAGTCCGATTCATTCTTTCTACCTGTCCTGAACTCTGGGGTCTATAAGCACAATGCAATTTCCAATCTGTCCCCAGTGCAGTGGCTATTCCCTGACTTACTTTTGAGATGAAGGCCGGTCTGTTGTCCGACCCAATTTTGGATGGGAAGCCATACCTGGGTAGGATTTCTTCTGGGATCTTCTTAGCCACTACATTCGTGGTCTCATGTGTTGTTGGATACGCTTCAACCCATCCTGAAAAGGTGTACAAAAACTAGCAAATATTTGTATCCAAAATTTCCAGGTTTAATTTCTGTGAAATCTACTTCCCAATGTACACCTGGCCTATACCCACGGAGGTGAGCTCCTTTTGTAACTGGTTGATTGGGGGCGTTGATGAGCTGACAGGCCTTACAATTTTTAACAATATCTTCAATAAGTTGATTTCCTTGTCTAATTTTCACTTTGGAGTGTCGGAGCAAGTCCTGCATTCTTCGGGTTCCCATGTGAGAGGCTTGGGCATCTCAGCGAACCCAGGTATCCATAGCTAGCAAAAGCCCACTCTTCCCAGGAACTCTCTGACTTGTCTGGCTGACTTAGGCACAGGGATTTTTAGCACGGTTTCTTTACGTGCATCTGACAGCCAACACTTGCCCTCTTTTAGTATGAAGCCCAGATAGGTGACTTCAGGTTTACAGATTTGTGCCTTTTTAGCAGAGGCCCTATAGCCCAAGTTGCCAAGAGTCTTTAAGAGCCTAGCTGTTCCCTTTAGACAGCTAGTTTGGTCTGGAGCAGCTATTAACAAATCATCCACATATTACAATAGACTTATTCCAGGATTTTTGGAGTGGTACTCACTCAGGTCTTCATGTAACGCCTCATCAAAGATGGTAGGCGAGTTCTTGAATCCTTGAGGCAGCCTGGTCCAGGTCAATTATCCTGATCTCAGGATTGTGCCAAGTGAATGCAAAGTAGCTTTGGCTCTGTGGGGCTAAGGGCAGGCTAAAGAAGGCATCCTTTAGATCCAACACAGTATACCACACATGGCTCGGTGACAGGGAGCTCAGCAGGGTATACGGGATTGGGACTGTTGGGTCCATTACTCTCTTGTTAACTTTTCTCAAGTCTTGCACTGGTCTGTAATCATTGGAATTAGGCTTTTTCACAGGCAACAGTGGAGTACTCCAGGCTGACTAGATGGGCTTCAGGACTCCTAAATCTAACAATTTTCTGAAGTGAGGAGTGATTCCCTTCTTTGCTTCTAGTGACATAGGGTACTGGTGGACTTTGACTGGGTCTGCCCCAGCTTTGAGTTCCACAAAGATTGGTGGACAATGTTTTGCCAGTTCCATTCCCCCAGTTTCTGCCCATGCTTGGGGAAATGCCCGTAGCCACTCATTTTCCGGAGACTCAGGCTTGGGATGTTGGTATAGCCTATACTCCTCTTCTAGCTTACTAGTTATCAGTGTACTAACAGGCTTTCCTCTTGAGTCCATAACAGAAGCCCCATTGCCTGTAAACTGTATCTGAGCTTTCATTTTTTTAAGAGGTCACATCCAAGCAATGGATAGGGGCAGTCAGGGATGACTACAAACGAGTGGGTTACCCGGCCCACTCCCAAGTCCACTGTTCTTCAGGTAGTCCATTTATAGTGCTTAGTGCCCGTCGCACCTTGGACCCATGTTGTTTTAGTGGACATCAGCCCTCTCGGGGCTAGCAATACTGAATTTTCTGCTCCCATATCTACCATGAACATGACTGGATTCCCCTCCATTTTCAATGTTATCCTGGGCTCAGGGAGGGGGTCTGAGCCACGACACTCTCAGTCACTGTCCTCAGCCGACTCTAAGGCTGGCAACACTCTTGATCCTACTTTCTGTTCTTTCTCCTTTTTCTTGGCTAGCTCTGGGCAGTTTTTGATCGAAATGCTCCTCCTCCTTGCAATAGGCACACTGATTCTTCCCCACTCTTGATTGGGGTTTGGGCCTCTGCTCCTTACTTGGAGAGGAGGACTGTCTAAAGTTTCCTGCCTGCACGGAGGTCAGGATTTTCCTGAGGTCCTTCTTGTGTTGTGCCTGTTATTGCTCCAAAATTCTAGCCAAACTCTTTTCCTTAGTTCTGTCTCTCTTCTTTCACTCGATTTCACGTTCTCTGTCCTTCCTTTCCTGTCTTTGTTCTTCTATCTCTCTCTTATTATAAACCTTTTCCGCCACTGCTACTAGATCCCTAACAGATTTTTCACCAAGTCTGTCTAGATCCTGCAACTTTTGCTTTATGTCCGGTGCAGCTTGATTTATGTAGGCAAACATAATCATCTGAGCAGATTCCTGGGTCTCAAGATCATACGAAGTGTATTGACTAAAGGCTTCCATAAGCCACTCAAGGTATGCTGCCAGACTTTCACTTTCTCCCTGTCTAACATCATAAACTTTGGCCATATTGGTAGGTCGGCGAGCTGCCACCTTGAGACCAGCCAATAGAGTCTGGCAATAGATGAGAAGTCGCTCCCTACTTTCAGCCATATTGTAGTCCCATGCTGGTCGTGTGTCGGGAAAATAGGTAGCAAACAAGGCAGGATCCATGATGGGTGCTCTGGTGGGGCCAGGGACAAGTCTCTGGGCTGCTTCCAGGATAGGATCTCTCTCCTCAGTGGTGACAAGGGCCTGTAAAAGCTGGCTACAATCATCCCAAGTGGGCTGGTGAGTGAAAAGTACAGTTTCAAGCAAGCAAATTAAATCAGAAAAGGGGGCATTTTGAGTATGCCAGTTGTAAAGATCACTAGTAGCAAATGGCCAGTATTAGAATTGTTGTCTACTATCTGCATCCTCAGGACCTATAGAGCAAAGGAGAAGGGCAACAGAATTATGAAGAGGTGTAATACCTTGGCGCTGGTGAGTTGACTGAGCAGAACCCTCCAGAGTGGAGGGCACAGCTGGAACATTTTCCTCAGAGTCCTCCTCTTGTGCATAGAGTAGAGTTAACTGGGGTGGGGAGTATGGAGGGGGAAAAATTTCCTCCTCCTTGCTTCCTCCCTGCAGGACAGGTGGGTACAATTTCTTCTCTTCCTTCTTGGTTTCTCTCTTGTCTTATTTTTCTTCACCTTGTGTTTTTGAACGAATATTGGGGTAGGGGAAAGAGTGGAGGAGGGAGTTGGTAAAAAAGGCCTAACCCAAGCTGGAGTGTCCCTGTCAATGAGTTCCCTCCATGTGACTATATAAGGAACCTGGTCTGGATGGCCCGAATGAGGGGTGTAGATTAGGCATTGTAAAGCCCTGATCTTACCTATGTCAAAGCTCCCCTCAGGTGGCCAATTAGCTCCCTCAAGGGTGGGCTATTCTGACTTGCACAAGGTCATCCACTTTTCCTTCTTAAGGGCCACACCTTGGTTCTGAGCTATCTCCTTAACCTCCCTCCAGTGAGCTAGGGTCAAGTCTAGGGGTCTGGATGGGACATTGCTCATGGCTATCAGTCTTGTCAGTCGTTCAGTCCACAAAATAACAAGAGACAAAATAATTCCAATAAAACAGAAAAGACAATACATACAGGCCTGATATTTAAAAGACTTACAAAATGGAGATCTCCCAAGTTGATCCGCTGGCTTCTGTGAAGAAACAGGAGGAGGGCTGGGGAGATAGCCTAGTGGCAAGAGTGCCTGCCTCAGATACACGAGGCCCTAGGTTCGATTCCCCAGCACCACATATACAGAAAACGGCCAGAAGCGGCGCTGTGGCTCAAGTGGCGGAGTGCTAGCCTTGAGCGGGAAGAAGCCAGGGACAGTGCTCAGGCCCGGAGTACAAGGCCCAGGACTGGCCAAAAAAAAAAAAAAAAGAAACAGGAGGAGCAGACCCAAGATCAAGGTGGGCGGTGTGAGCCTCGGTTAGGAGGCCCTCCCGGTCAGTTCCGGTCAAAAACCGAACTGACTTGCGCCCTACAAGTATCAAGGCGGAATTCCAGGGGTCTCCATTCAACGGTGGAGGATCTGGGAACTGGGAGCAGTTCCTCCAGGATTGTCGTGCAAGCACGTCTGCTTCTACAATACCTTCAAAAATATGAGTTGGAACAGCCGTCCTCAAGAGGAAAAGTGAAAGCAAAACAGACAGACAAATGACAGGACAAAACAAATCAACAACGCTTTGTTCTTACCTTCGGGGTCTGGGGTCTCAGGGGTCTCTAGGGCTATCCTGGACGAGCCCCCAACTGTTATGCCCAAGTCGTGAGATGACCACCAAGAAGACCACAGAGAGCCAGACATTCCGAAATGCAAAAGCAAGGCTTTATGCAGGTGGGCTGCAGCTCGGGCCTTGTCCTATACTCCGACCCAGCAGAGGTTAGGAGGAAGGCCCTGAGCTGAAATTTCACAGGGATTATAAAGGCAAAAACCCACAAAGTTACAGCAATCATGTGTTCAAGCAAGATTAGGATACGGGTACAAAACTGATTGGCTCAAGGCTAAAGACATTCTGGGGCAGTTAGAGTTAAACATTCCCAGGCGGTTAGAGTTAAGCAGGGAATTTCCTGATTGGCTGGGCCCTAATAAGCTTGTTCTGATAGCCTGGATAATTGGTGGCCTGGGTTACTCATAGTTTAAACAGTCAACAAAATGGCTACTGCCTCTAAAATGGGGTTTACTTCAACTCTACAAAATACACAATTTTTATAGCAAAATTATTGAGAGTATAGAGGAAATGGAGAGAATTATAATACACACCAACTGAAGAATGGATCAAGAAATTTTACTTGATATGAAAAAGCAATTTGTGAATCATGAATAATCATGAAATCATTGGGAAGCTAAAGCAGGAAGATCACGAGTTTGAGGCCAGCCTGGTCTACACAATGCATTTCAAACCAAACTCTGCTATATAATGAGACCAGATCTCAAAAATCTTTATAGCATATAAAAGAAGCCAATTAAAAAGACCATATATTGTATATTTAATAGTTATGAAGTAGCCATAATAGAAAAATGATTAGTGGTTGTATGGAGCTCAATGGAGTTGGCAGGGAAAGGAGTAATTGCTAATGGGTATGGGATTTCCTTTGGTAGTAAAAAGTAATCTAACTGACATATACATCTATGACAATATCAAGTGAAGTGTATTGATTTGCATAATTTGTTGCTAATTTTGATTAAACCAAATGAAACAGGATGTTAAAAAGTAAAAAAGATGTTCTAAAATTAGTATTGGTAGTTGTACAAATGTAAACATACTAAAAAACATTAAATTATATATCCTAGGCAAATTGAGTTTATGATTTGGAAACTAGGTTTTAATAGAGATCTTTTTAAAATATGGAGAATATAAAATATGTATATGAGAATGCCTCTCTACTTTGCACAGATCAAACCACTCTTTGATAATGTATTTATATATTAACATTACTAAATTGTGAGAATTTAGATGAATCACTGACTCTTCAGAAGTACACACAGTATTTGTAATTTAATTTCTTGATAAATGTCTCTATGAAACAGATGAGACAAAATCTTAAGCTCACTTTGTGTGTGTGTGTGTGTGTGTGTGTGTGCATGAATGCGTGTATGAGTGCAAACTCACATGTGAGTGCTTCTGCATGCTCACCAGCACTATGGGTTGAACTCAGGGCCTGGGCATTATCCTTGAGCTTCCTCTGCTCAATGTTAATGCTCTACCAATTGAGCCACAGCTCTACTTATTACTGCTCTTCAGTGGTTAATCAGAGATAAGAGTATCACAGACTTTCCTGCCCTTTCTGGCTTTGAACTAAGCTGCTCATATATCAGCCTCTGGAGTAGTTAAGCTAACTGGCATGAACCACTGGCACCAAGCTTAAACTAACTCTAAGTTGCATTTTCTTTATAAGTAAAAATGTTGAGAAGTACTTTATGAATGTATTGGCATTTGTGCTTTTTTTTTTCAAGTCATGGGCTTGAACTCAGGGCCTGAGCACTTTCCCTGGCTTCTTTTTGCTCAAGGCTAGCACTCTACCATTTGAGCCACAGTGCTACTTCTGACTTTTTGTATATGTGTGATGCTGAGGAATTGAACCCAGGGCTTCATGTATATGAGGCAAGCACTCTACCACTAGGCCATATTCCCATCCCCATATTTGTAATTCTTTAGCCAGAGGCAAAGTGAATTATAATTCATGACTCAATGGAAACACTTGCTATACAAAGCAAAATGTAAATTGTGGGGCAACAGCATTGGCATAACCTGAGAATTTGTTAAAATTCAGAATTTCAAGTGAAACCCAAATATTTCCATTTTTAACAACTCCTCTCTGGAGTATTTAAGAATATATGACAAATCACACAGTATTCTAGATGGTCGTATACAGTGAGACCAAAAGAAGATAGTCTTAGGAGAAAATCATAAAGGTGAATACCCAAGCGTCTCTTCATATGTGTATAAAATAATACATAGAAATAAAGAACTCTGTAATTTTTTCTATTGCTGCTGATTCTGTATTCTTTATAAACAGTATATTCATGTACTTATCTGTGGGAGGGTGGAGGAAGGGCACAGAATCTGAGGGAAAAGTGTGAAAAAGTTTAGCAGTGGAGCTCCCTGGACAATGATGAAAGTGAACTATATAACTTGTGGGTGAAGACTGGAGGAAGGAACTGGTAGAGAGTGAGGAACAGATGACACTATGTGAAAGGAAAAAACAGAAAACATATGAGTAAAAGTATGACAGTGAATATAGTACATCCCAATCATTTGTATAATTAATAGTGTTATTAAAATTAAAATTATAATAAAAATACACTTTTCTCTAGATAAAATTCAGGTGTAAATCAAAAGATAAAATCTTTAGAAAGCATGTGGCTGGGAATGTGGCTTAGTGATAGAGTGCTTCCCTAGCATGCACAAAGCCCTGGGTTCGATTCCTCAGTACCACATAAACAGAAAAGGCCAGAAGTGGCTCTGTGGCTTAAGTGGTGGAGTGCTAGCCTTGAGCAAAAGGACAGGGACAGTGCTCAGGCCTTGAGTTCAAGGACTGGCAAAAACAATCTTCAGAAAACAGATCAGATATGAGTTTTCTTTGCATAGAGTCTGTCTGTGTGTTTGTGTGTCTGTGTATCCCAGTGTGTGCATGTTCTAACAACATAAGTCATTGCCAGAAAGAAAGCTTTTGAAAGAAGTCAACTGATGTGAATATACCTACAGCAGAAATGAACTTTAAAAATAATTACTTCCAGATGCTAGTGGCTCACACCTGTAATCCTAGCTACTCAGGAGGTTGAGATCTGACGATCTCATTTCAAAAATAGCCTGGGCAGGAAAGTCCATGACACTCATCTCCAATTAACCAACAGAAAACTAGAAGTGGGACTGTGGCTCAAACTGGTAGAGCACTAGCATTGAGTCAAAAAACTCATGGATATGCCTAGGCCCTGAGTTCAAACCCCACAATCAACCAAACAGAAAATGACTCAAAGACCAATTTATAGCAAAGGTAGTAAGGGTCTCATTTTATCTTATTTCCATTTATTTTATATACTTAGCAGAAATCTAGGAAGGAATTTGTGTAAGGCTCAAACAAGAGTAAAGGAAATTGATTAATTTATGCAATTTATTAATTAGCATACAGTAATTGTACAAAGGCTTTTCATTGTGACATTTGCATATAACTAAGTTTGATCTAATTTATTCCTGTATTACTCTTATTCTCCCGACCCTTTTTGATTTGATTTGATTGTGTTTTGAGTTAGTGTTCATATGTAATCTGTTGACCAGTTATTGTGATATTTCCATTCATGCAGAGTGCACTTTGAGCATATTCATCCATATTCTTTCTTACCCTATACTTTCTAAACAGTGTTTGGTAGGTTCCCTTGTGCTATTGGGACAAGATAGATAAATAGGCTTTCAGATAGATGATAGATAGACAGACACACAGATTAAATAGACAGATTAGATAGATAGATAAACTATCTTATGATTCTCTTTTTTCCTTACTACCCCCTATTTACCTCCTTCTCCAACTAATCCTCTAAATCTTACTGAGAAAATTTGAAGAAGTTTTATTATTCTGTTTACATGCATGTGCATAAAGTATTTCTATCATTCTCAAGCCCCCTTCATTCTATTCTTTTACCCTCCCTTCTTCCTCTAGTTCCCGCCCTAAAAGCTCCTGTTTTACACTCCTGTCCTTCATTTAAAAAAAAAAAGTCTAGATTCCACATATGAGAGAGAACTTATTTTTGTCTGTTTTAGATTAGCTTCTTTCCATTTACATGATCTCCTGTTTCATTTATTTTCCTGTTGGCAACAGTTTCCTTCTTGGTTGATGAATAGTACTCGTGTGTGTGTGTGTGTGTGTGTGTGTGTGTGTGTGTGTAGTTATTTTTATGATCTCAAAGATTCCTTATGGATTGCAGGATCCTGTGATTTTCTGTGAAAGTGCAAAGCTGAGGGGACTCCTTTATTTCTTGTCCTGCGACAATAAATGTTTCACGAATTAAGTTACTCAGAAAAATTAAATCTTAGTGAAGACTTGGAAGTTAGTATCATTGAGCACCCCCATCTGTCATAACACCATATGCAATTGAGGTGATACCAGGTGGCATGTAATACAATTGCTTTATCCACAAAGATAATCCAGAAGTTTGTCCCTGGAAAGTGTGTGTGTGTGTGTGTGTGTGTGTGTGTGTGTGTGTGTGTGTGTGTGTGTGTGTATACACGCATGTGTGTAGCACCAGGGCTTGAATTCAGGGTTTTTCACTCTTTCTTGGCTTTCCTACTCATGGTTGACACTGTACCATTTGAGCTATACTTCCAGTCCAGATTATTGTTGATTAAGTACAGATAAAGAATCAAAGATATTTCTGCACAGGCTGGCTTCAGATGAAATTCTTTGTATCCCACCCTCCTGAAAAGCTAGGATTACAGACATGAGCTGTCAATGCCTACTTCTAGGCAACTGTTGAAAATGAAAACCATTTCTTGTATAATAGACCAAGAAAAAATGTATTTGTCACTGCACAGGGGATTTTGGCAAGCAGGAAGAATAGAGCACATAAAAGACAGACTCAAAACAAAGTTTTCTTTTTTTTGTCATTTTGGGGCTTTAACACAAGGTCTAGACACAGTCCTTGAGTTTTTGTGCTCAAGGCTAGTGCTCTACCACTTCAACCACACCTCTACTGTCATCCTTTTGGTCATTAATTGGAGATAAGAATATCTTGGCCATTACTAGGCATACCTTCTATGGGACATTATACAAGGTGTTAGGATTTGGATGTGGTTTGTACCAAGAGGATTTGTGTATTGGAAGTTTGGTCCCTATGGTAACAGTGGTAACATAGTGAGACTTTAAGAAATGGTTACTGATGGGAAAAATTTTAGCTCATTTGAGATGTGACCTAAGTCACATCCTGAATTAATTCTCACAAGAACTACTTATTTCAAAACCTGGAGCTTGACTACAGAAATACTTTCTGGTATCCCACCTGGCTATGTGATCTTTTCCTACAATACTAGCTCCTAGTATTATTGAGGCAGGATAGATAGTTGAATATTGTTATTATTATTCAGAATTATTATATTGTTAGTAATTATATTTTAAAACAAATATAGAAAGGATCAGACTCAGAAGTTAAAATAAGTATGTAAACTTTCTTCAAATATATCTCATTTTAATGTTAAATTACAAGATTAGAATATTTATTCCTTCTCCTTTGAAATTGTAAAAATGAGAACTCTTCATGAAGGGTAGAAACAGGAAGAATGACAAGCATATCCAGCAAAAGAAAGTCCTGAAAGTTATCCGGATTTTGGGTAGCCCTCACCCACTTTACTGGAAATGATAGACTAAGAATTAAGAGTTGCTAGATCTCATGGCCACACATGTATTTTCCCTGCTCAGAAAGTATAAAAACTTCAGATAAGAAATGATACTTGGAGTCTTTAACTCTCATTTTCTGCATGGGAGGAGGCAGGAAAAGTTTTCTCTTTTCTATTTCTCTTCAATTTAACCTCATTATAATAAAATAAATCCTCGCTAAAACTTGTGAAAATCTCCCTTTGTGACACTCCTTGAAATGATTTTTCACACATGGATTTCAGGGAGTTGCAATTTTGCATGAAAACTGGAAAGCTGAAGTGATCCTTCATTCACTCTGTAATGACATTATGGCACATTTTGCCAAAATTAAGATGATGTAAGTGCCATGATCTTGAGATTTCAGAAGTATGATCTAAATCAATCTATTTTCTTTCCAAAGTTAACCTGACTTGGATTTTAATAACAATGAAAAATAGGCAAATACTTTAGATATCAAGTCATTTAAGGATACATTCTTCAAGGGGAAGTGTCATTTTGAGAGCTAAGATATCCAAAATGTTTCCAGTCATATCAAGAATTGTCAGAATTTACAATATCAATCAACAAGCAATGTCATTATCACTAGCACATTAAGTTAGAGCAGAAATTACAGCTTACTAAGAGAAGCCTAGGTGAGCGATTTGAGTTAAAGACAGTATTTTCAAAAGAACTTACAGATAGCTGAAAAGAATACAGTAAAAACAAATCTATATAATTGGTAGAGTTTCCTCCTAAGAAACATCAAACATAAAACTTGTCCTTAAAAGAATAGAAAGCAAATTTAAAAGGTAATTCAGTTCAATCAGAATTTTTTGAAGATTATTTGTACCTTTGTACCAGAAACTCCACTACTGTTACAAGTTAGTAAAACGTTATTGATTATGAGCTAAGTCTGCTATCGATTTTGTGCATATTTAATATAAACTTCAACAGAAAGAATTTTATATATAATTTCTTCCATTTCCAGGCTAAAATACCACTCTTCCCTTGACAATGTTGACTTCTGTTAAGTTCCACCCACAAATACTTTAATCACTGTGAGTACATCTAATCCAGAAACCTAGCAAATCTCATTCATTACTGAGCATTGGTTAATTATTTTACCTTTAGAATTCGGGATCTTCAGAATTTTTAGATAAAGTTTCCTAACAGCCATATGAGATCTTGTGTTCTGATTTATTAACTACGGAATTTTCAGAATTCTGATGTCGAACTAGT
Organism: Perognathus longimembris pacificus; assembly: GCF_023159225.1. Taxonomy (NCBI): domain Eukaryota; kingdom Metazoa; phylum Chordata; class Mammalia; order Rodentia; family Heteromyidae; genus Perognathus; species Perognathus longimembris. Next base: position 55,221,708 of record NC_063188.1, read on the forward strand.
ATATTATATCATTTCAAGAAATCATGTATCCAACTGTAAAAGGGACATAAGACATCAAAATTTCAGTAAATGTTTGTTAGCATTCCAATAATAATGTTATTGTATAATTAACCCAGTCTCACTACAGATTTTACTTTTGTTTAGAAAGCAGTGGTTGTTATATGTGCATATGATAGACATGCCTTTTAATAGTGTTCCAGTTGGATGATAATGTTACTGATACAGTGGCTAAATAGAGCATGGTAAAGATTCTGAAGTCAAATGCCCTATTTTTCAATGAGATGCTCAATGAATTGAATGTGATATTTTGACATATAAACTATTAGCAATATATTTACATCACAATCCCACATGTTATTAAAAAGAAGGCATGAATTACACATGACCTTATGTATTGTTTTCATAGGCATATTGAGTAAATTATCTCAAATACAAAAGAATATCTTATTATTCCACATTCCACAAAATTGTTGTGACAAAAATGAATATTATGGTGATAGATATCAAAATAACCAATGGTTATTCAGGAATCACATAATAAGGGGAAGCTTAAGAAAGTTTATAGTGATGAAAAATTTTCTATTTTCATTTAGTGAATATATTTCTGTAAATTTAGAACTGGCAACTTAAGATCTGTCCACTTTCATTGTGTAAGTTATACCTCTAAAAATTTATAAAGAAAATAAACTATAAACTAGGAACAAAGTAGCAAAGCCAGTGATGTATATGCCAAGGAGGGCTACTGTACAGTTTATTTGTTTACAATAATCTTAGGAATATACTGCAGTGATTTTCATAAGGGGAAACTCTGAAGCTTCTCTTATAGAACAACTCATCCATTTTTCTTTATTACTATCTTTATCATATTTTAAACACATTTTGTAAGAATAAATATATGAATATCATCTATGAAAATATTGCATTTCACCCCAAATAGAATTTTTGGAGCAGAGAGAGAGACAGAGACTTTGAATTAGGCATTACATAGCACTAAAATAGGAGTATAAGTTAAATCACTTTTCAGAACTTTAGTAGACATCATTTTCTTGACTAGTGGTAATATACCTTGAATTATTTGTAGTATAAGGTCTCAAGGAAGAGAATCTATGTTCTGACACTTCTAAGAAAAATAATATGGAAAGAAGTAGGAAAAGTGTGGAACTTATTTTCCAAGGAAAATTAGTAGAGAAGTTACCCTGTGTTTCCTGTGTCTGAGTGAAGGGTTGGGAAGCCAGGGCCACTGGAAAGGCTTTATCACAAGGAAAAAGAAAGAAGAGCAGGTAAAGACCTTTTCCCAATCTGTGGGCTTTCTGTTTATCTTAAGAGCTATGTCCTTTGCCCTGCAGAAGCTCAGCTGTTTGATGCAATCCCATTTGTCCAAGATTTCTTTGATTTGTAGCATTTCTGGGTCTTTGTTAAGGAACTTTTGTCCTGTGCCAAGGAGCCCAAGTGCTTCTCCTACTCCTTCTTGTAGTGTTTTCAGGGTATGTGTTTTTATTTCAAGGTCTTGGATCCATTTGGAATTGATTTTGGTGCAGGGTGATATATAAGGATCTAGTTTTAGTTTGTTGCAGGTGTTGAACCAGTTTTGCCAGCACCATTTGTTAAAGAGGCTATCTTTCTTCCAGACTATTTTTTAGCGACTTATCAAAGATTAAGTAGGCATAGTTCTGTGGGTTCATTTCTGGGTCTTCAATTCTGTTCCAATGGTCTTCAGGCCTGTTCAAGTGCCAATACCAAGCTGTTTTTATTACTCTAGCTTTATAATACAGCTTGAAGTTGGGTATTGTAATTCCTCCAGCACTGTTCTTTCTGCTTAGGAGTGTTTTTGCTATTCTAGGTCTTTTATTGTTCCATATGAATTTCTGGATTGCTTCCTCTATTTCGTTAAAAAATGGTGTTGGGATATTAATGGGTATGGCATTGAATTTGTAGATAGCCTTTGGCAATATTGCCATTTTGATTATATTAATCCTCCCAATCCAGGAGCATGGGAGGTTTTTCCATTTCCTTAGTTCTGCCTTAATTTCGTTTTTCATGTTTTTCAAGTTCTCATCATAGAGGTCTTTCACTTCTTTGATTAAGGTTATTCCTAGGTATTTTATGTATTTTTGAGGTTATTGTAAAAGGAGTTGATTTCCTGATTTCGGCCTTGGTCTTCTGGTCATTAGCATATAGAAAGGCCGTTGATTTTTGAGGGCTTATTTTATATCCTGCTACTTTGCCAAAGTTTTGTATCAGCTCTAGAAGCTTGGGAGAAGAGACTATGGGGTTCTTTAGCTACAGATCATGTCATTTGTGAAGAGAGAAAGTTTAACTTCATCTTTTCCTATTTGGGTCCCCTTTATGTTTTCTTCTTGCCTAATTGCCATGGCTAGGAATACTGTGTTGAAGAGGAGGGGAGAGAGTGGACATCCCTGTCTTGCTCCTGATTTTAAAGGGAATGACTTTAGCTTTTCACTGTTTAGAATTATGCTTGCTGTTGGTTTCTCATAGACTGCCTTTATTATATTCAGGAGTGTTCCCTGGAATCCAAATTTTTCCAGGGCTTCTATTATAAATGGGTGCTGGATTTTATCGAGCACCTTTTCTGCATCCAGAAATATAACCATGTGATTCTTTACCTTGCTCTGGTTGATGTGTTGGATTAAATTAATTGACTTGCATATATCGAACCAACTTTGCATCTCTGGGATGAATCCAGTTTGATCATAGTGAATGATTTTTTTGATGACCTATTAAAGTCGATTGGCCAGAATTTTGTTGAGAATTTTTGGGTCTATGTTCATCAGGGAAATCGGTCTATAGTTCTCTTTCCGTGATGAGTCTCTGCCTGGTTTTGGGATGAGGTTTATAGTGGCTTCATAGAATGTGTTTGGTAGTGAACTTTCTCTTTCAATATCATTGAAGAGTTTGAGAAATATTGGTGTGAGTTCTGTTTTGAAGGCCTTGTAGAATTCTTCTGTGAACCCATCTAAAATATATGGAGACCTAAGAAAATTAAATTCTTCCAAAACAAAACCACAAAGAACCAACAGCCCTCTCAACAAGTGGGCTAAAGACTTAAAAAGAGACGTCTCTGATGAGAATGGCCAAGAGACATATGAAAGAGTGCTCTACATCACTGGCCATAAAAGAAATGAAAATCAAAACAACATCGCGATCGCACCTCACCCCAGTAAGAATGTCCTTTATCAAGAAAACTGATGATAACAAATGTTGGAGGGGATGTGGCCAAAAGGGAACCCTACTTCATTGTTGGTGGGAATGTAAACGGGTTCAGCCACTCTGGCAAGCAGTATGGAGATTCCTCAGAAGGCTAAACATAGAGATCCCCTATGACCCAGCAGCCTCACTTTTGGTATCTATCCAAAAGACCACAAACATAATCACACTAAAGCCACCAGCACAACAATGTTCATCGCAGCACAATTTGTCACAGCTAAAATATGGAACCAACCCAGATGCCCCTCAGTAGATGAATGGATCAGGAAAATGTGGTACATATACACAATGGAATTTTATGCCTCTATCAGAAAGAATGGCATTGTCCCATTTGTAAGGAAATGGAAGGACTTGGAAAAAATTATACTAAGTGAAGTGAGCCAGACTCAAAGAAACATGGACTCTATGGTCTCCATCCTAGGGAACAATTAGCACAGGTTTAGGCTAGTCACAAGAGAGGATCACAAGAGCCCAATAGCTATATCCTTATGAACACATACGATGATTCTAAGTGAAATGAACTCCATGTTATGGAAACGACTGTTATATCACTGTTGTAATTACTTTCAACATGCCATGTGAAACTGTAGCTTCTTTTCTTGATAATCCTCTTGTATCCCCTTTCTGTGGTTGTACCCATACTATCACTGTATCTTATCTAAGTACATTGGAAACTGTATATGCTGGTATTATAACTAGGGAAGTGAAAGGGAATATAAAAAATGAGAGACAAAGGATAAAAAGAGAAATGACTACAAAAGCAATATTTGCAAAACTATTTGGTGTAAACCAGCTGAACAACTCATGGGGAGAGAGGGAACGAATAAGAGGGGGGATGAGGCAGGAGGTAACAAACAGTACAAGACATGTACTCAAGGCCTAACATATGAAACTGTAACCTCTCTGTACATCAATTTGACAATAAATATGAGAAAAAAGTAAAAAACCAATGAAGGCTGACAATATGGGATAGTGGCAAGATTGCTTGCCTCCTGTACACGAAGCCCTGGGTTCGATTCCTTAGCACCACATATATAGAAAATGGCCAGAAATGGCGCTGTGGCTGAAGTGGCAGAGTGCTAGCCTTGAGCAAAAAGAAGCCAACGACAGTGCTCAGGACCTGAGTCCAAGCCCCAGGACTGGCAAAAACAAAACAAAACAAAACTGTGGAAATAAAACCAATGTGTAACAAATTTTTTTAAAAAAAAGAAGGAAATAAGAGCATATACCTCTCTTTATTCCCTACATGCGCGTGTAATCCATAGCACTAAATCATTCTTTTTCAATTATATTATTCAAGCTATGTCTCTCTATCAGGAATAGCAGTTGAGAGTTTACCCCTGGTGTATATCATTTCATACACGATTCTATGAATAAATTATTATGTTCTTTCATGATGGTTTCCTATCCAACTTTACCTTCCTGTCTATTTCTATGTGTATCAAGGTTTCTTTGAAGTTAAGAGAGTGCATTCATGGAGCAAGATGAAAATCTGGCCACCAGTTTGTTCACATATATAAACAAACATCTTCTGTTTTATTCTGTCCCTGTAAACTCTTGCACAGAATTGAAAGCTCCAAGGTAAAGCAAATAAGTAGCATGAGTCCAACATGACCTTGAATTGTAATCTATATAAACAATTTCAGAAGTGGGATTAGGGAGTGTTTTCTGTTTCTGGAAAAGCTGAAACCTAAAAGAGTAGAAGTTGGCAAGGAGAGAGTATCATAATGCAGTTACACGTGACATTGTTCTGAACACAAATACAATGCATACATTCTCATAAAGAAGGGATTACTGACCCTTGTCTATGAATTCAAACAAGTTTACATCATAGTCCATTTTCCTAAAGCAAATGAGACCCATCTTGAAGCAAGGAATGTTTTTAATTGCATATCATAATCAACTAAGTAATCACACCCAGGTAAAGCAAGATGATTTACATGTCTCCAAGAAACTTTTGTTCAATATAAAATCAAGTTTTTAAAAGTTATTATAATATTCCACAAATGAGCTTTTATATGAGCATTATTATATTTTTGTCAATGTTATTGAATGTGTCATTACATTATTGCCATCCATCTTTCTATGCAGGAGATAAATAAACAGTAAGTATTTGTCAGTCTCAGCAGTAAACCAAAATGGCAGCAAACATAATCTGCTACTAATTAGGCTTGTGGAAAACTAAATCAAGCATCAAAACCGACAGATTATTTTAGGCTTCTTCTAGCATAAACAGAAAGCCTGGAGGGTCCATAACATATTATTTTTGTTGACAGTCTTCCACTTTTTGACCAATTGATTTCATGTTTCTGATAGGTTCTGTCTTGATTGCCCTTAGCTCTGTCTTCCTTTGGCCTCCAAGCAGCAGTTTGTTAATCCTTCCTATTTTTGTGTATTTAAGCAACATTACAAACTTCAAATGCTTTGTAAAATGAACTTGTACACAATCTTTCAAAACCACTTAAGTGACCTGGTGATGGAAGTACCAGCCTTGTAAGTAAATACAGAACATTTGGAAAATCATCTCAAGTGTTTATTTATAAGCCATTTGTAATTACTAAGCAAAAATGAATGAATGCTCTGGAAAATGTAAAATGGCAGAGCCTTTTGCATTAAATTACAATTTATCTACAACAAGGAGGGTATAATACTGTTTTTGTAAAGTCTGTTCTAATTGAAGAGTGTGATTATGTTCTACAAGCTCACTGACAAGCAAATGAAGACCTAAACTGCAGAAAGTCTAGCATATATATGAAAGAATAAACCATGACAAAGTAAAGATAAATATATAGGATCAATGGTCATATTCTACTGTAAAAGTTTCAGAAAGTTTTATGAACCTAGGGAGAGTTAGTAACTGATGATATAATTAAATTTATTTTGTCTACTTCAGTGAATCTTTGAATATTCAAGTATATATTCTTATTTTGCTTTTTAATCAATATAGAGACATTGCTTTGTCTCATGGTTTATTTATCTTTCCTTTATCCCTTTCTTTATTGCCTCTTCACTTAATCTGGACTACCTTCCTGCATGCCTTTTTCCCTTCCTGCCTTAATCTCCACTCTTTCTGCCTTTTAGACTATTTTGTATATCACCCTCTCCTCAACACCCCTATTTCTCCCTGTTAATACCTTCTCTATATCTCATCTTTAAAACACAACATCAGGTGGCACAGTCTCTGTGCTTATGGAGCTCACAGCTTATGGAAGTTGATATAAACAACAAATTTTTTTTAAAAAACCCAGTATACAATAACTTCTATAATAAAGCATACTACGTGTAGCAAATGCAAAAAAAAAGAGTTATTTATTGAGAGCTACAGGACACAGAGAATGAACTTGTAAATCAGAGTGGGGAAAGAGATCAGAAAGACTTATTATATATTATTATGCTTCTAATAAAGAAGTGATACAAACCTGTATGGAGGCTTATGTCTATAATCCTCATTAATTGGGGGCTGAGATCATTAGGAATGCAGTTCAAGGCAGCCTAGGCAAAACTTCTACCAGACACTATCTCAACTGTTATAATACTATAAGTATTAAAATGTCATGCATAAAAATATGTCGACCTGGGAATATGGCCTAGTGGTAAAGTGCTCTCCTCACATACATGAAGCCATGGGTTCGATTCCTCAGCACCACATATATAGAAAACAGCCAGAAGTGGGGATGTAGCTCAAGTGGCAGAGTGCTAGCCTTGAGCAAAAGAAGCCAGGGACAGTGCTCAGGCCCTGAGTTCAAGCCCCAGGACTGGTAAAAAAAAAAAAGATATGTCAAATGCATTGTATAAACTACTACACATTTAGTGTAACTAAAGTAGAGGGTGTGTATTTTATGGCAGATGAAACCATATAAATAGATATTGGCAAACATATGGAATGTTTTTAATGCAACATTAAGGAACTTGAACTATATTCTGAAAAAAATAGTGATACATATTTGAAATATTTTTTTCTAGCCACTTCTTCACAGTCCCCTGTGCTGGACCCCACCATTGCTCACGGCTCCTCAGTCATGCCTTGCACATCCAGGAGTTCTTGATCAAAACACCCACCATGCCTCTCTGTCTATGGAACTTCTCCTCATCCTTCAAAGGCAAGTACAAATGTCACCTTTCTGAGAAGACTGTTGTACCTCAGGGCAGTCACTGTGGTGTTATGTAACAGTTATTTGTATGCCTGTCTGGGTTGTAAGCTTCTAGAAAACAGGACAGTCTGCCTTCATTCTTACTTTCTCCATTTAGCGTATAGGAGTTGGATTGTATGCTTTCTTTTCTCATTCAAAGGAATGAGAGAACAAAGGAACATATCAGAAATTCAGAATTATTTTTATCCATTCCAATGCAGAAGGCAGTCTCCTCAGTATAGACTACAAATAGAGAAAATGAATATGATCCTGGTATTAGCTATTGATAAGCCAAGGATTCTCATTTGACCAACTTCTGAAAAGAAGTTTTATTTGGTAATTCACCTGTGCACAATCATAGCCAGTTGAAATAAATGAAGATAGTTGGGAGCATCTGATTTTTCATGAATCCAATTACAACTAGCAGCTCAAGAAAGGCCCCTCTCAGATGCCTGCCATCATCCATGCAGAGGACAAAGGGAACCCTGCCTGGCTGGCACTGGACATTCAAATGTCATAGAATGTTTGAAATATTTTAAACCTATATTGAAATATTTTAAACCATAATAAAATCATGTTTGTGTTTGATAAAAATCCCTTTAGAAAGTTGGGAATCAGTGGTTCACACCTGGAGTCCTAGCTACTCAGTAAGCTGTGATCTAAGGATGGCAGTTCACAAGCAGCATGGTCAGGACAGTCTATGAGACTTCTATCTCCAATTGATCACCAAAAAGCCAGAAGTAGCGCTGTGGCTCAAATAGTAGAGTGCTAATCTTGAGCAAAAAAGATCAGGGACAGAACTCAGGCCCTGAGTTCAAGTTTCAGGGCAGTCATAAAAGAAAGCACTTTCGGATTATTACAGAAGAAAAAGGTGAGAGTAAATTGCAAGCATTGGACACTGACTGGAACAAGAACTAGAGGAGAACTGATGAAAGATTTATCAAAGAAAAAGTGAAATAAATAGCACTCAGATACATTTTAGAGATGTTGCGGTTGTGTTCTTACCAATACTGTCAGACTATGCAAACATCTCGAGGTTATTACAACCTTTAATATATATATATATATACATATATATGCATATTTTAGTATACATGGGTTGTTTCAACTACTATTCAATTACTTCACTCACGGTTAACACAGGTTTTACATAGAAAAATGCTCAGTAAATAATTTTGAACAAGTGAAAGTAATCTGTAATCAAGGAAACTGTGATGCAGAGAATAAGATAGTGGTGTTTCTTTGTGGTGGGGTGTGTGTATGTACACACTGAGCCATTTGCTCAAGGTTAGTGCCCCACCATTTGATCCACACTTTTAACTCCAGCTTTTTTATAGTTAACTGGGGATAAGTGTCCGATGGACTTTCCTGCCCCAACTGACTTTAAGCTATGACCCCCAGTGATTGTAAGTGGCAGTGTTTGTGAAGAGAAGTAAGTGACTCAAGTGAGGAATATTTGAAAACAAATACTTGCGAGGCCAAACACAGGATGGATTAGCAGATGGACACTGAGGACACTGTCTTGAGCTGACACTAAGACACCCATGTCCATAATGGTTTCTAAGGAAACAAAATGGAACAGGATGTCTTAATTTGGGACCTCTACCAAATTGGCTTCTATTAAGGTTTTCATGAATAGGCAACCATGAATAAGCATAATTGAGCATAATTTCACATTAATATAACCAAAAGTAATGTGATTGTTATGTGGGGTAAATGAAATGAATGAAATAATAAAATGAATAATCATATTGACCAATTGTAGCTTCCCATTATTTGAGATATGTCTAAATGTACAAATATGTAAATAAAACAGTATCTCCAGGGACAATTAAGTGTACCTTTTAAAACAGAGGAAATTGTTATAATCATCTTATGCTTATAGTGTTCGATAAAACTTCAGTGATTCAGATTCTAGTAAAAATTCTAAGGTGTGAAAATTTGAAAGTATTTTAGCATATTTCAGTAAAAAAGTGAATTGTTTCCTTTTGTTCTTTTCAAATATTTTCTGATTGTCAGCAACATAGAAAATCAGATGGTTTATGGCTGGAGGAGCTGGTGCTATGTTGCACAACATTGAGGACTAAAGACATTGTCATAGGATCTTCTGTAACTTTTAAAAATGCTAGTTGGGAGAGTTGGTCCTAAAATTCCTAGCCTTTAGAATGAATAAAACTATTTGTTATTAACATATTAATTAAAAAGCTAGTAAAAGTTCAGTGCAATGATGGTGAAGATGCACGCACTCAAAGCATTAGTTTGAGTAGCGCTGGTCTCCGCTCACGTCACAATGACCTTGCTTCTTAATAAAAGGGATTGGAGATATTCAGGAACACATTTATTCACTTGCATTGTCAAATTTTCATTCAAGGCACCTAATTCCCATTGACAAAATAGCTCATCAATTTTTAGCAAATGTCAAATGACTGCTTTGAATTAGCAATCACTGATACCAAAGGAATGACAAAATTTCTTGTAAAAGACATAAAAGGGATGCTAACATTTTACATTGCATAACTGCTTTCAATCATGTGAATACCAGTTTCTTGAAGGAAACACCCTAACTCCCTAATTAAACTTTAATGAAACATTTGTTTTTATAATCATTTATTTGTACAAATTTTCCCATTACAGGTATATGCAATACATGAAATGCATTTGCAAATGTAGCTTCAAGGAATGAGACTATGGTGAGAGGCAGTTCCCTGAGGTTAGAATTAGAAAACATGAGTTCAAGTTCATTCATGCCACTTTCTAAAAGCTTGGGAAAGTTGTTTAAAGCTAATCATGTGTAAAACAATTTACAAAAATCAATATGCTTGATAAATATACTTAGGAACAAATATCCAATGAGAAATAGACATGAGCATAATTGGTTGTAAAAAAAAGAGAATATAATGGAAGTCGAGATGAGGTAATGACAGTTTGGAAAGACTGATGGGAGAACTTTATGTTTCTACAGGAAAATCAAAATAAAATCTTCTAAGCCAAATTCATGCTTAAAGCTCACATTGAAATGTATTCACGAAAATGTTGATGAATAAAATCTGTCCTAAGTACTACTAAGATCCAATTATCTAGAATATACCTGGCACAGTGTGGGGTTTTGTTGCTGCTTTAAAAAAATGTATTCCAATTTTGGAGTATTGAATAAGTTGCAGAAAAATAAGTTTTTATAGAGCAATTTTAATAAAATTTCCAGATCACTTTCCCCAGTCATTCTGTGAATAAAGTTCAGCCCTTCTATTGTCCTTGAAATCTCTATGATATCTTATTTAACGAATCATTTTAATTATCTGAAATCTTTGCCAGATGCATTGAAGTTAGTTGAAATTATACTGTGCATTGAAATGGTGAATGAATTACATTGCTACTCATCTTTTTTGGTAGATAAATATGTTTGTAACAACAATAATATACACTAAAATAATGAAGTCTTTTTCCTTCTGATTCCTAAGATAAATACAGTATGTATTTGGCACATCTGTTGATTTAGACAAGAAAGAGTAGAAAAAAAATTCTCATAGCTTTCCTCATAAGGAGTAAGCTATTGCCAAAATTGAAATTAAGGCACAGTACTGTGTCAGAAAAGTGTACATTTTTGGAAGGAGATACACAAAAAGAAAAAATAACTGAATGTATTCTTGTCTCAGCTCTGCAATATAATATTTTTTATGTGTGTGCAGGTCCTGGCGTTTGAACTTAGGGTCTAAGAACTCCCACAGTTCCACTTCTGGCTTTTGGGAACTTAATTAGAGATAAAGGTGCCACCGACTTTCCTACTTGGGCTAGCTTTTAACTGATCCTCAGATCTCAGTTTCCTCAGTAGCTATGATTACATGTGTGAGCCACCAACACCTGGCAAAACTTTTGAACATTGAAATTCTCTGAGCTTCAGTTTTATCATGTGTAAGTGAAGTTTTATATTAGATGATTCTATCTCCTGTATCACATAGAAAAATTATCTTCCTCAATATTTCTATTAAGTATGAGAGTCATACACAGTTAAAGCTGGGAAATGAAGGAAAAGCATATAAAGTACTTTCAGGACTAGAGAAATGGCTCAACAAGCACAAGATCCTAAATTCAAACCTAGTACCACCATAGAAAGAAAATCTATCTATATAGCCAGGCAATGGTGGCTCATGCCTGTAATCATCAATGATAATAGTCCAAAACCACCCCCAGTAGATTCCATCTCCAAAAATACCCATGAAAAATGGGATGAGAGGAGTGGCCCAAGTGACGTAAGGCCAATCATGAGCAAACAAGCTGAGGAAGAGGGTGAGGTCTTGTGTTCAATTCCTGGTACTGACACACTCAACAAAATAGCAAGCCACCATGTTCCTGGAACTAGCCAGAAGACTATAAAAATATTAGAAATCATTCACTTAACAAATTATATAGCTAATCAGCTATAAAAAATGTCTCTTTCTTTCAGAGCTCTCTGTAGTGGAAAACATGTCCTGAGTGTATTGACAATAGGTCAATATCTGCACAATATTGTTCGTAGATCTGTGTTCCAAATGGCCCATACTGAATGTTGATGGCTGACAGACAAGAAAATTAGTTCTTACTTTGTCTCTGTCTCTGCCTCTGTTTCTCTCTCCCTCTCCATACACACACACACACACACACACACACACACACACACACACACCCCTCTTGCAATGTAGGAATAAGCTTGGTAGTAAAGCCACTAATTACTAGTAACCTTACCCACCCATATGCCCCATAACATGGACTTGGGTCTACCTGAGCTCTAAAGACTAGCAATATTCTGACCCTTATGACAGCATTCAGTTTAATTGGACCAGATTGTTGAGCAACTCAAGCCTCAAGAATACTTGTAAAAAGACAAAAACAACAGTATTGTCCCTGCTTATTAGTAAAATTTAATACCCCACTGTGATACCAATCAAAGAAAACTAGAGCTTAAACGGTACCAGTGTTTCAAAGGAGGTGTCCCTCAAAAATCCACATGTTGAAAAGTTTCTCAGCCCAATTTCTGTTGTTATTACAACATAAGTGTTTCTGGGTAACATGTAAAGAAAAGTTATTTATTTAGGATTTTTTGAAAGGCTGCTGAGTAGAAAGGGCAAATACAAAAGCTCTTCACACAATACCCAAAAAAACCCCACTTAAAACCCCACTTAAAAATAACATTTCAATCAGCATGGATATTTGAGGAAGAGTACTAGAGTGCAGTGTATTTGAAACTAAGAAGCTATGGCTTTGTTAAAGTGGAAGTGAGCCAGGCTTTGGTAGCTCAGGACTGTAATTCTAGCTACTCAGGAGGCCGGTATCTGAGGATTTCAGTTCAAAGGGAAAAAAAGCAGAAAAGTCTACAAGATTCTTATCTCCACTAAAAAAAGAAAAACACTACTAAACATGTCTAAGAGTTATATCATTGCTTTAAATATTAACATGCCATACGAAACCGTACCTGTTGTATTTTTTCTTGTTTGTTTGTTCGTTTGTTTTGTTTAGTTTTGTTTCTCTTGTATTCCTTGCCTGTGGTTGTACCCTCTCTAGCACTCTATCTTATCCGAATACCCTAGGTACTGTTTATGTGGGTATTAGAACTGGGGAAGGGAAAGAGAATATCAAAATTGAGAGACAGGACAAAAAGACAAACGATTTCAAAACCAATACTTACAAAACCATTTGGTGTAAATCAACTGCACAATTCTTAGGGGGAGAGGGAAAAGGGGAGGGGGAGGGGGAAATGAGGAAGGAGGTAACAAGTTGAACAAGAAATATGCTCACTGCCTTACATATGAATCTGTAACCCCTCTGTACCACACTTTGACAATAAAGAAAAGTATTTAAAATTAATATAATGAGACAAAACTGAATACAAATATGCTTCCTCTGTTCCAATAGCTCATGAAGCTTAAAAAATAATAAAAATGGCATAGCTATGGTCCGAAAAAAATCTACTAAACCTATCTAAAGCAGAGGTGTAGATCAAGTGGTAGAGCACTAGCCTTGATGTAAAGAAGCTCAGGGACAGTGCCAGCCCCAGAGTTCAAATTAAAGAACCAGCACCAAAAAAAAAAAAAAAAAAAAAAAAAAGAAAGAAAGAAAAAGAAAAAGAAAGAGAACAACAAAAAGCAAATTTAAAAGTAATATCATGATATAATCATTACAGGGAAAGACAGTTCATCCAGGCAAAGGGAAATGAATACAAAGGACAGAGACAAACAGTGATAGAAATGGAAAGATAAAGTTAGTCAAAATTCACGTGGCAATAATTTCACAATATACATAAATATCCAAAGATCACACTATGTACCCTGAATTCAAGATTTTTTAAAGTTTTAATTTAATATAGATGGAAACAGTAGAAAAGGAAAAAGAAAAACATTAAAAAGCAACAGGAAGCTGGGACCCCATGGCTCATGCCTGTAATCCTAGACACTAAGGAGCCAACCAGGCAGAAAAATCCATGAGACTCTTTTATCTCCAATTATCAAGCAAAAATACAGAAGTGGAGCTGTGACTCAAGTGGTAGAGCACCAGGCTTGAGTGAAAAGGACAGTGACGGAGCTGAGGATATGGCCTAGTGGCAAGAGTGCTCGCCTCGTATACATGAAGCCCTGGGTTCAACTCCCCAGCACCACATATACAGAAAATGGCCAGAAATGGTGCTGTGGCTAAAGTGGCAGAGTGCTAGACTTGAACAAAAAGAAGCCAGGGACAGTGCTGAGACCCTGAGTCCAAGCCCCAGGACTGTCCAAAAAAGAAAAAAGAAAAGAAAAGGACAGTGACAAGGCGCTGAATTCAAGCCTAGTACCGGCAGTAAATAGTAACTCATCACATACAAAAAGACTTTTGAAATAAATTATCAGTGCATTTCTCAGAAGAAACATTATAATCCAGGAGACATTGATATGAAATATATTCAAAGCACTGAAAGAAAAAATGCCAAGATGAATACTACATCCACAAAAACTGACCTTTAATATGCAAACAAAAATTTACCAGTGGCAGAAGGGGGAGAGATCTTGGTCAATGGATACAAAGCTTCCATTAGAATGACAACTGTAAGGGTAACAGAGAAGATTATTGAGAAAAGAGCCTAAATGTTGTCACTACAAAAACATATAAATGTATGAGAAGACAGGTATGTTAATCAGTTTGATATAATCATTTCATATACTAGAGAAAAACACCAAACTGTACATCATAAACACACATGCTTTTTATATGAAAAATATTCATTAGTAGATCAACTAGCAAAAAAAAATCCTAAAACAATATAACTTTATATCTCAGTGGACAAGGAAAGGAAAAAACCTAAATGTATGGTTAGTAGAAGGAATAACATTACAAAAGAACAGACCAGAAATAGTTATGAGGCCAGAAATAAATAGAAAAGAATAAATAAAAGTTATATTTTCCTAGAAAATGTAAGTGGCATTGGTAAACAGTTAGCTAGTCTACGAAGAAAAGAAAATATTAATAAGTGGGCTAAAGACTTAAACAGAGAGTTCTCTGGATAGGCCATAAGAATGGCCAATAGAGACATCTCTGGCCATAAAAGAAATGCAAATCAAAACAACGTTTAGATTCTATCTTACATTGGTTAGAATGGTCATTATCAAGAAAACTAATAAGAACTGATGCCAGTGGGGATGTGGATAAAAGGGAATGGTACTGCACTGTTGGTGGAAATGTTCAACCAATCTGGAAAGCAATATGGAGGTTCCTTAGAAGACTAAACATAGAGCTCCCCTATTGACTCAGTAATTCTACCCTTGGGAATTTACCCAAATGACTACAAACAAGGCCACACTAAAGCTACCAGCACAACCATGTTCATTGCAGCTTAGTTTACCATAACCAAGGCATGAAATCAGCCCATAGTCTCCTCAATGGATGAAAGGATCAAGAAAATGTGGTATATATACATAATGGAATTATATGATTCCATCAGAAAGAATGGCATTGCCCCATTCATAAAGCAATGGAAAGACTTGGGAAAAATCATATTAAGTGAAGTAAGCCAGACCCAAAGAAACATAACCTGCCTGGTTTGTAATAATTAATACATGTCTAGGATAGTTCTAGCAGAAGATCACAATAGCTCAATAGCAAGGTACATATGACTATATAAAATGATGCTAATTGAACTCCAAGATATAGAAATGAGGTTTTTGAGTGTACTTGGGCAGCTATTTCTTCTTTTCTTTTGCTTTTTTCCTTTGGTTTATTCCCTGTTGTCACTTTTTTAAATTTTGGTACTCTGTCTTGTATATAAGTTTATCTAATTTGGAGAAGGGAAAGGGAATCACAGAAATGGTGAGGCAAAGGACAAAAGGTCAACCAATGCAACAGTAATACTCACAAGACACTATGTTGGAAATGAACTTTATAACTTGGGGGGGGGAGAAGAGTTGGGGGGAGGGGCAAATGGAAGAAAATGAGGGAGGAGGTAAGAACGTTTGACAAGAATTGTACTCATTTCCTTACTTATGTAACTGTAATCCTTCTGTACATCACCTTTACAATAAAATGAAAGTACACAAATATAAAAGATCTGTCCAGTAGTAAAAAATAATCTTCATATATAAAACCACAATATCAATATAACTTAAAAAGAAACCTTGCAAGAACAAAATGCCCAATGTGACTTAAGTGTTGGAATCCACCAAGCATTTAAAAATTAATGTGTATTACCATAAAACCCTTTCATACAATATTAAGAGTTAATAATACTCTCAAACTCATTTTATGAGGTCAGCATTTTCATGGTACCATAGCTAGACAAGAACATTTCAATGTAAATTCAGACCAATATAAGAGTAAACATTTTACACAAATGCAAAAGCTATCAACTTAATAATAGCAAGCTAAAATCAATATTAAAGTGAAAGTACCTTACAGTACAATGAGGTAGAATTTGTCCTTAGGATATAATTATGTTAGCATACCAAATTAAGTACATTTTATACACAATATTAACAAAATGGAGGATGAAAATAATCCCAATATATACTGAAAAAGCATTTGATAGAATGGAAACTATACTAATGAGAAAACATTGAGTAAAATGGGTATAGAAAGACGAATCTTTTATATGGTAAGGTCCTTTATGCTAAGTTCACAGCTAGTTTCACAGTTTTCAACTGTGAAAATGTTAAACTCTTTCTTCTAAAACCAAATCAAGATGTATATTCTCCTCATTTCTAGTCATCATAGTACTGAGAATCTCAGTCAGAACAGTTAGACAGAAAAATAGTAGCAATAAATCAAAAAGAAGAAAACTTAGTTGTCTCCAGGTATCATATATACAACTCTCAAAACTCAAAAACATTATATCTTATATAATTTAATATTAGCATTATATTAATTTATATGATAAATATTGTGAATACTGACATTAGAACAGGTGTCATATATACAATCAAAATGTACAGTTCTAGATACTAGGAATGGACTATTTGAAAAAAGAAATCTAACAATGCCATTTACAGATATATCAAAAATAATAGACTAGAGAAAGAAAAGTCATTACCAATGAGATAAAAGACCTTCACCATAAAAATTATAAAACACAGAAGAGTTATGTACCCATGGCTCAATGTTGGCTAATCAGAAGACTGATACCCTGAAGATGATCATGCTTCAAAGCCAGTGCAGGAAGAAATATCTGGGACTTCTTTCTCCAATTAGTGGGTATGAAAAATAGGTGTTTATCCATGTGTATGGATTAGAATAACTAATGTTGTTTTAATGCCCACCCTGCCCAAATTGACCTATAGAGTCTATGAAATCCCTCTCAAACTTACATTTTTCACACAAATAGAAGAGCAATCTTAAAATTAATGTAAAACTACCAAAGACTCTGGATCCCAAAGTAATTTTGACCAAGAATAACAAAAAAGTTAGAAGCATCACATTTCCTGGTTCTACAATTATATTGTAAACCTATTCTAATTAGTGTGATGGACACCTTGACCAAAGGCCTAAAATTTGGAGGTCAGAAATAAAACCATGCAGACATTGGAAACCAAAACATCCAATAATACACACTAGGGAAATGAAAATCTCAAATAAAAATCTTGGGCAAACTGGATACTTACACGGAGAACAAAACTAGACCTTTCCTTGTTACCATAAACAAGAATCAACTCAAAATGAATTAAAGACATTTTATTGTAAGGTATAGCTGTATAATTGAAGAAAATATGGAGACAAAGCCTCTTGACAAGATTTTTGTGGATAAAACCTTACAAATACAGGTAACAAAAGCCAAAATAAACAAGAAGTATCACTTCAAGCCAAATGGGTTCTTCACAGAAAATGAGTCAACAAAAATGAAAAAGTAGCCTACAAAACAGGAGAAAATAGTTGCAAGCTGTTCACATGGTATAAGATTAATATCTAAAATATATAAGGAAGTAATACAATTTTTTTACCAGAAAAAAAGAAAAAGAAACCTATCCAAAATTCTCAAAATAAGGATGGGGGAGAATGAGGAAAGGGGTGGCACTGATCAAGAGTCATTGTACTCATATACTAATTTGTTAAGTGGCAACTCCTTTCTACATCTTAAAAATAAAATTAACAAGTTTTAAAAATGCAGGAGTCCTGAATAACTGAGATATGGGTCCTAGTGGGAGAAGGCAGGGGAACAGATAGGATAAAAGAGGTTGAATATAGTCATAATACCTCACGTACATGTGTAAATATGGAACAAGCTAGGTGTACTATACAGTCATACATAAATCTGCAGTCAGGCACAATATTTCAAGTCATTCATCCTGGCTATTTGTGAAGTGGAGATTGGAGGACTGCAGTTCAAGGCAAGTCAGGTAAAAAGAAGTTCTCAGACTTCATCTCCATCAATGACTGAATGTGGTAGCTTGAGTCTATTTTCCCTCATTGGGAGAAACACAATTTCTGGCACAGTGATCTTCACCTGTCATCTCCAGTGACATAAAGAAGCCTAACTAGAAGGCGAGAAGCCCAGATAAGGCCCAGCATAAAGTGAGACCCTTCTCTGAAAGTAACCAATGGGAAAAGGGATTGGAAATATGTCTGGGGTGGTAGGGCAACTGCTTAACAAGTACAAGGCCCTGAGTTTATTCCTCACTACTACTATTGGACATGCATAGGGTATAGCTTCCTTTTTTACAATATTGAGGATGGAATCCGGGGCATTTTGCATGTTAGAGACTGAGCTACATCTCCAGACCTCAAAGGGATAAGAAAAAATAAGATTATGGATATGAAAATGGATAGTAAATGGAGTTAGATGAAAGTTAGGGAGGTGCAGGATGTATTAAGCCTTGATGGTGGTGATGAGCTAGAGAGTACACATAGTTCCCAAATTCATCAGCACACGTACATTAAAAAACAAGTAGATTTTGTTTATCAATCTAACCTCAGTAGTTTTGTTTTCAGTGATTATTTTTACACTTCTATTAGCATTAACTATTTGTGCAAAGGAAATTCACTTTGATGTGTCCATGTACGAACATAATGTACTTGGATCAAATTCAACCCCTATATCACTCAGACTCATCCCTATGGCTTTCCCTCTTCCCAAACCAATCTCAGCAAGCTTCAGTATTCCATTTTCACATGTGTACATAAAGTACTTTGATCATCTTCACCCCTTTTACCTTCTCCATCTCCTTCTCTTTCCCACTGTATCCCTACTCTAGACAAGGCCTGTTTTACATTTCTATCATTTTTTTTGCAAATGCTAATAATGTGATATCATTCACATAATCCACAGGAACCTTCTTGTTCCTAAGTAGTCTGGCTACTGAGCCAGGTCAGCTTATTGAAGCTAGAACTACATTCCTTCTCATTGTTATGCAGTCAATCTGGTGGCAGAAGTGAAATTCACTGTGACTGGAGCACTCATAGTGAAAATAGAACAAATATGGTGGCAGGATTGGGAATAATGCTAACCTTTTGTTTGCTTCTTTGCATATATTGTTATCTACATTCTTGAAGAAGGTTAATGAGATAAAATAAAACTCAATTACATGTCAATGAAAACCTTTCTACAGAGAAATTTCAGTCACCAAAACAAATGATTCTTTTTCCTAAATATTATAAAATGCCATTCTTCTAACTTATGTGAATATGTATTAATCTTTCTGTTTTTTTTCATTGTTTGATCTTTTGTGTTTGTCAGAAATGTTATCTCTTATAGCCCTATTCTAGTCCTTAATAAAAATGAAAGAACATATAAACAAAGATCTGAGCAGAGAAAGTATGTATTGTTTTATCAAAATAATTCACTAAGGTTATTTTAAGCAATTTTCATTTTTTTAATGCATATGTGATCTTGAATTGATGGATTTAGTAAACTCTTCTCATTCCATAGGCACTAGAGATCTCAAGTAAATCTGGCCAGGACTGGACACTAGAGGGCAGCAAAAGATTGGAGTGGTAATAACACACTTGCTATAGACAGAATCAGTTTATGAAA